>NC_137818.1:27198642-27208642 GCF_963921795.1 Nannobrachium achirus | reverse complement strand
CCTACCCTGCAGAACCCTGAGGGTTATTTCTAACTCTGAGGGTGTGTAAATGTAATTGGATGGACTTGTAAGAGTCAAATGAACACTGAGGATTGTACAGTGTACAGTATGTGCTACATACTGTAGAGCAGCTAGATACCACAGCAGACTTTCCTTTTAGATCAATCCAGCTACGTGGTTTTAGGTGTTATAGGTTTACACCAGGGGTCTTCAACGTTTTCTGGCCAAGGACCCCTTAGTTGAGAGAGAGATCCCCCACAACCTGTTCATAGATTTCATTTCATTGTTTGACAGCACAATCGTCTGTGTATTTTGGATTTGTGTCAATTTGTGTTTTCAGATATTTAACCACTTGAACCGTCAATACTTGATAAACTTGACCTTTCGCTCTGTACTTAGTCTGCTCTTTTTCCCCTCTACACCAAAGCTCTTTGCCGAAAATAGCCGATCTACGCAGCGCGAGGCGTTGTTGTGAGCTTGTAGATCGTCTGTTTTTGGCTAAAGACCCTCTAGGGGTCCCGGACCCCCTGTTGAAGACCCCTGTGCTACATAGAGCGGCTAGATACCATAGCAGATGTTCCTTTTACTGAATTGGGTGAGATCAATCCAGCTACGTGGTTTTAGGTGTTAGGTGTTAGGTTTACGCTCATCGTGTTTTTAAAACTCTCAGAGTTGGACTAATGCTAAGGATTGTACTACGTGGGAGAGGAGGAAAGTCAAGACTTTCCCCTGCTCATTTCTTCAGATGAACGGGTATTTCAGTAGTTGCGACCGTCAGGGAGCAGTTTACTATGAAAACCTCCACCGGCCGTCCGTCCGTCCGTCCGTCCGTCCGTCCGTCACACCTTTGTGACCATCAACAAACGTCACACCTTTGTTGATGTTTAAATCGAAGAGTCTTGGTCAAATACTTCTGTTGGTTTCTGCACTGATCATTTATACAATTCAGCTGTGTTTGCTCGTGTCATCATGATGAGGTCATAAATCAGCCATGCCCAAATATAGATTTTACGGGTTTACATGCTTACTCAGTTATTCGTTATGTGAAAGTCCTATGACGTCTATGATATCTGACATCATCATACATACATTCCCTTTTATGCCCATAAATGGAGATCCCCTCTGTAGAACCAGCCACTGACATCACTGTAATGTCAGGGGAACCAAATCCCTTTTATGCCCATATATGGAGATATGGAGATCCCCGTGTTGCCAGGGTAACCAAATCCATTTTATGCCCATATATGGAGATCCCTGTGATGCCAGGGGAACCAAATCCCTTTTACGCCCATATATGGAGATCCCTTATGTCATCAATATTAAGCCCATATCTGTGAATATCTTTGGGTACCAGATGTCTCCATATATGGTTAAATGGTCCGATATACATCACTGGCCAGAAGACCAAGAAATGGTGCAACCTCGCCCTTTGCTTTTCTCCCTATAGGCATCTTACTGGTAGGTAGTTTAATGAGGAATGCAGTATGGTGGTAGGTAGGTAGTTATGGCCTTTGATGTAAGATTTTCACTTTCTAGGATAACTATATTTGCTATTCCCAGATGATGCCCTTTTAGGGTACCCCTCATGCCCATATATGGAGATCCCCAGGCTTTACTAATTAACATAAGTTTTATGCCCATATATGGAGATCATTGTCCCAATGTCATCAGATATATGGGCATAAATGGACACAGGCAAACTAGATGGGCTGTATGGATATCCAGATGTGTGATGTAAGTGTTTTATTCCAAATGTGGCACCCCACAGACATATTTCCAGAAACAAAATCCCTTTCATGCCCATATATGGAGATTTCTGATGTCATCAATCCCAGGCCCTGTAAAAAACATGGTTGCTATGGTATGAGCAACTTATGTCTCCATATATGGAGATTCAACTTCAATGAGTAACCATGGCAAACTGTCAACTGCCCGTATGTCTTGATAATTGGTAAAACAAACTTTTGGCCTATTTGTGGAGATAAGCGACCAACGGTCGCTTATCTCCCGATTAGGGAGTCTTACTGGTAATCATTGTTTACCTCAAGCTGAAAAAATAAACAAAAAGAGGAAAGCTGTCTGAGCACTTGTAGTACAATATTTTCTCTCCCCTGATAAATTAAAATGTGACCGCTGAAATGTAGGAGAATGTAATACAGAGAGGAGAAGAAAGCTTATCTGTGTCTCCCTGTCTCTGTCTTATTAAGAACAGCGAGCATAATTGAGTAAATGTAGTTAAGTATTTGAGTGAGCTGATTCAGTCTCAGTGGGATGGTTGATATTGTACTTAGGAAGAAAATGGCCCTGGGCGATTCATTAATGGTAAATAATTGAGAGGCCTGGCTAGCGCTGCGCTAAGGTGAAGCGCTGCTTATTATTTTATGGAGTTTTGTTCTTAGGGCTCTTCAGTTTAAGAGTATTAAAAATGCACAAGCTTTCCTACAAATTACTCACTCGAAAGATTCAACACACACTAATGACTAACCATTCATCTCCCATTGTTTTCAAGATGAAAAAAACATGCGCTGCGTTTTGATAAATACTTCTCTGGCTTTTAGTGCTATTCTTTTATTCCAGGCAAGGACGTTTTTCAACCCTAGTGTTATGTTCTATTTAGCTTTAGTTTTTTTTTTTTGTAGTTAGTTATTTTATGTATTAATCTCTTTCAGCCGGATGTCCTCCTCAAGACGATCTATAATGAAGGGGAATGGGGAAACATCTCCAATGTGGAGTGCACAGGACCGACCCCCCCTGTTGCAAGTTAGCATCTCACATGGTCTCACATGGTTATGCTCGCTTTTTTTCCCAGACATTCGGTATTCCCCATGCCAGTGGGTCGGATTGATCCACTTGTTCTCTCAATAGGGGGGTAATGGAGCTGTACATTGAGCCAGGCTGGCAGCAGGCCTGTATAGACCTACTGTAGCCATGTTTCGCACGCACGCACGCACGCACGCACGCACGCACGCACGCACACACACACACACACACAGCACACACACCCAGGTTGTCTCATTGGCAAACAGATGCATCTGTCTTTAGGCTAATGCTGAGAGTGCTTTGGCGCCCTTCTTCTTTCGTTCTGTCTTGTTTTTCACCTGTAGGAAGCTCCCGCAAATGGACTTTGTTTACATTAACCAGCGCTCACCTAATTTGTCATCTGTTAAAAGGCCATATCGTTTTCACACAGGTCTACATCGTCGGATTACTATCACTTTACTTCTCTCTCCTTCCCTCTTCCTCTCTTTCTTTCACTCTTTCTCACTATGTGGCTTGGCTCAGAAGAACTGCTAAGTGTGAGCACTTGTCGTCTTTGACTTTTCATATTGTGTTTTTTGTCGATGCAAAACAAAAGGCCACTGCGGTTGTAATTCTTACAGTATGTACCCAGAAAAACACCACGTGACAACCGAGAACTTGTTGTTTCCGAGGCCATGATTGGCTATTCACTGTATGTTCTATAAATGGATTTGTCACACCATGCTGCGCTATGGCCTGTTCTGTGGTGAGGGTGCTGTGTCTTTTGACGAGATCTTCACACTCATGGTGAGATGTTGTACTTTTCTCACTGTAGTTACAGTAAGTCAATGGAACACTACCTTGACTTGCCAGCATTGAAGTGCATCTGTGTGATTCTGTCTGACCTGATATTATAGTTTTTGGTTGTGATATGGCATTAAGTCATGTCTTCCCTTGGTTTGAATCAGTTATATAATCAGTATAAACAATAACTGAATCAGTTATTGTTTATACTTTAAACAATGTCCAATAAATAACTAAAATAGCTGACCTACAAGATCACAAAGCACCACACACGTTGTGAGCTTGGTATTTCTGTGAAATGTAAAAAAACATACGCCGTTATCGTCACGACATCGATATCGAGGTATTTGCTCAAACATAACCATGATATTTGATTGTGTCCATATCGCCCATCCCTATCTCCCAGAATAGTTCCTAGCCAAAGGACTGTTTAGCTTCAGTCAGACAGCTGTAGTGAAACAGTATGAAGCCGCTGGTTACTCTCTAGGCCTGAGATCATTGGCTCTGTGCCAGCATTCAGCCCCACTGTCTCCTAGGGGGTTTGTGTGTGTATCTATGTGCTCAGTGTGTGTTGGAGAGTAGGGAGCTGTGCGAGGGGGAGGAGGCGTGTTCGGGGCGGAGGGGTTGTCAGCTCATTAACCTCCATTCTTCCCCCCCCACCCCCAGAGCGGCTCTGTGTAGAGTCACTGTTTAAGTCTCATGTCATTACCCCTCCTTACCCCTCCCTTGTACGCGTGTGCTGCTGGGCGTTAGGGGAACCGCAGAGCAACAGGAGAAAGGGAAAATGAGGGAATGCATTCAGGAGGAGGTTGGAGGGGTGGAGGAGGGGGGTATGACATTTTACTTTACAAATGACCAGCTTGTACCTCGTAAACTAAAGGCCCACCGTCTCGTCTTGTCCCTCCCCACTTTTGTCTCCTCTTGTCTTTGTTCGGCCTTCCCGGCTTGTCTCTCTCCCTCCCTCTCTCTCTCTCTCTTAATCGCAGGCCCGGTACAGTGTTGGTGAACGAGGGGTTAGGCTTCTCCACGGTACCCCACCCCCAGGCAGCAACCCAGGGAAAAGACTGCCCACTGCTGGGGTGAGATACACTAGCTATAGGCTGGGCAATAATATCAATATAAAATCCAGATTGTGATATGAGACGATATCGTCAGGGATTTTACATCTCTTGATATGGCATAAGTGTTATCTTACATGTTATCTTACATGTTATCTAACTTAAATTTTTGGGGGGCATTTTTCAAAAATATGTATTTTTGGAAAATACAATAATTGTATATTGGCTTTTTTCACATTTTGGGGGAAAAAAATATAATTTGATATCTTCGCCTCAACACGATATTATCGTCACAATATCGATATTGAGGTATTTGGCAGGAAATATTGTGATATTTGAGTTTGTCTATAATATCACTCAGCCCTAACAGCAGCGAGGGCCAATCATGCCCCCACTCTCTTGTTCTCTGCTAAAGCCAATAGTTTTTTTAGGGTGTCCCCCAAGGTATAGTTTTGGGCCCAGTGGAGTTTTGGAGGCTGTGAACTGGGAATATAAAGCTCCACACAGTCGACAGATTATTCCTATCCCCCTGGACAAGCTTATTCACTCAAACTCATACATGTACAGTACAGTACAACCTCCCTACAAGTGCACAATCTGCACATACTACACAAATACACATGTGATGCATACACAGGCATTATACACACATGAGATACACTCATTATTTTAAAAATTAAACTGCAGTGCAGTTGAGACATGCATGTATTTGCATTCCCAACCAGGGACAGCTGCAGGAATGTAATGTAGTGATGATGCCAGAGGTTACATGAATTAATGAGAGAGATGTAAAAGTGTGACAAAATGCAAAGGTGTGAAAAAACCCTCTCATATAGAAACAGCAGATTAACAGTCCCTCAGCTTCTACAAGTTATGCCGCCCCCCCTTCCATTTCTAGAATCGGAAAGCTGCCATGGTAATTTTTGAATTCCTAATTAGCTGAATTCTCAATTCATTTTTACTTAATCAGTAAATCAATAACTAAAACAAAAAAAAACATGGACAATTAAGTCCTATAGGACTGAATAATTTGTGTGGTATAATATGCTATCTTAGTACCTCTCAGAGTATAAACTGGCAGATCATTTTTGTTGTAGATGTGCACCAGATTCTGTTAATGTCATTGGAAACAGATTTAAGCACTATACAAAAAAATAAAAAATACTCAACTAATGCTTCAGCATCCGCATGCAGAATGGCTGAAACAATTTGACACTCCTGTGTCTAGTCTATACTGTATGCCACTCTGTATACTGTGTGTATGTCCAAGTCCATATACTGTACACATCAAGCCACATTACCTGCCTGAGTGGGACACGACTCAAACCAACTGCCAGTACCTTTCTTTTGTTCCTCCCAACTAAGGAGCAGAGCGAAGGCTTTGATGGAAATAGACTGATACGTTTCCTACACTCGTAATGACTTATTTTAGTCACCGTGAGAAAACAGTCAAACTTCAACCTCGTTTTTTTTTTTTATAGACTTTTTTTGTTGTATTGTGTGTGCGTGTGTTCTCCCATCCCTTTGCTCTTTCGTACTTCATTCTGTGCAGAGGCAAGAGAGCAGTAGATTGCATTAAGATAACCAATTATATGCTAGAGGAAACCAGACCTTTTTTCCCCCCCCCACACACTGCAGTTATCTGATGCTGCGGTGAGCACAGGCAAAGGGCTGGGTTAATGTGACATTCACTCTGCCCTTTATCTTCTCCCATCGCTGTTTACCCCAGTCAGTTAAAAAGTGGCTTCTTCTCTGCATCCTCTCCTCTTGCCAGAGAGACCTCACACACACAGACTTACTAAAACAAACATTAATCCAGACAGACGGCCACTAACACACACACACACACACACACACACACACACACACACACACACACACACACACACAGTCACAGAGACATGTGCACTAATATAGACACTTGGGCTGCAAATCTTTGGGTATCACACGATTCGATTCAGAATCGATTCTTGGGGTCACGATTCACAATTTCAAATCCAAACAATTCGAATTCAGAAACGATTATTTTCCGATTTAAAAACAATTCTCGATTCAAAATGATTTTCTACTCAAAACGATTCTCTTTTAAATTCATATATCAGGATCTACTCCAGTCTGCTGGCATGAAAGCAGAGCACATTTACGTAGCTTTTATAATTGTAAAGGTTTTTAACATGTCTGATTTATTCATGCTTGCACACATTCTTTTAACTTGTACAAACACAACATAATATCTAATAAATTATCGTAATAAAAAAAATCTATTCAATTTAAAGGAGCATTATTGGCATGAGAAAACATCCGTTTACATTGCCAAAGCATTGCAAAATCATAAAATAAAAATCATAAAATCTAATAAATAATATCTAATAAAAAAATAGATTTTTGGAAAATGAGAATCTATTCTGAATCTTACCATGTTAGAAACACGATTCGAATTTGAATCGATTTTTTTCCTACACCCCTAATAGACACAGAGACGCATGCACAATAGAGATGGGACCATATGAACATTTCATATCACAATTATTATGGCCAAAACAATTGCGATTAACGATAACATCGCAATGATCAAACTATGCTTAAAGCTATTAAACTGACACTTTTGCTAAGAAACTAATATTTTATTGCCTCATGGGACATCATTTGTGAACATCCATCCTATTTACTGACATTTTTTCCACATTGAATACGACTACTGTGCGAGGTTTTCAATCGCGATAAACGATCATAACTATTATCGGCTCATCCCTAATGCACATACTAACACACACACATACAGTAAGCGCGAAGACATACAGATGCACACCTGTAAAGTCGCACGTGCAGACACAGTGTCACTGTATGGCTGCACCTTCCTGTTATATGGTGTGTATGTGTGTGTGTGTGTGTGCGTGTGTGTCTCTCTCTGTGTGTGTCTCTCTGTGTGTGTGCGTGTGCGCGTGCGTGTGCGCGCTCACGCCTCTGTGTTTCCATGTTGAGTGAGAGTTGACCACTTTCTGCTCATTGGTTTATCTTGTGGTTAGTCATAAGCACGGGAGGGACAGCACCTGCTGGTGCTAGCTGTTAGCTACTAACTGCATGCAGCGTTATGGTGTTTGACTTGAGTCTGTGGAGGTGCTTTCCTCTGCATGGTGCTGGCAGGCAGGCAGGCCGCTGCAGGCCGGAGTGCCATGAAAGGGGACGGCATGTGGGTGTCACGTCGGTCTGACACAGAAAACGCGGTTTCTTTTATGCCTATTATACATTAAACGTGCTCGCACACAGCATCTCTCAATCATAGCATGACCTCTTTTGCCCCCGTACGCTGTACAGACAAACAGAGAAAGAGATTGAAAAAAAAAACAGACCACACATTTTCACACAACGCACGCACGCACGTGCACACGCGCGCACACACACACACACACACACACACACCTGTACCTGTTTTAGAGCCAGTGCGAGGAGGAATCATGTTTGATGCATCCAAGAGGCCCAGTGGACCACACACAAGGAAACTCATCCACTCTCATAGCCTCCATCTTGCTGGAAATGTAAACACCAGTCAAGCTGTGTACATGCATGTTTGACATTACATACTGTTCTGCCTGTTCACAATGGAAGTGCAGTACAGTATATACAGTACAGTGTATACCTATATATCGTTGTTGTCTCGGAGGAAACCTTGTATGTCCAAAACCGTTTTCTATTTATCTTTTTAAAAATCGTGATGTGAGGCGTTGTGTGCTTGTAGATCGGCTATTTTCAGTTTAGTTTTGTGCGACATTCTTGTATGATGAAGCAGGCTTTACTTTATGAAAAAACATACAAATTTGAACTTGGAGATGGTTACGAGGTTTCTGCCCGACAGTGACGATATCTTTGTATGAGCCGCACGTAAAATCTTCTGACCAGTTTACTCATAGCATGCGGTAGAAATCTATTTTAGAAGATGGCATTTTATTTAAATCAGGTCTGTTTGATGGATCATAGATATACCAAAGTACTAATGGACTCAGATTTCAGCACAGCGTATGAGGTGTCATTCTCTGCAGTTTAAAGAAAGACAGAAGGAGCAGCTCACTCCTGATTTATTCTTAGTTGCTCACGAAAATAGCCAGTCGGTCGGTTGTGAGCTTATAGATCTGTTATTTCCTAGCTTCTAGATCTATTAGTTTCTTGTGCAGCTAAGTATAAATCAGGCTTTAGACAGTTGATTGCCTCCACTGTCAGACAGGGACACGCACACACGCACACACACGCATGCACGTGGGCATGCATGCATGCGCGCGCGCACACACACACACACACACACAGTCTCTCGTCCTAATCTCTCTCACCATCTTTGTGCTGTTGAGAGTCGTTCTCTTTTGTGGTTCTTCCTGTGCCAGAGAGCGTGAGTGACTGACACCTATCTCAGCCTCCCCCCCTTTCTTATTTTTATACATCTCAACATACAACCGGAAAGAGTGGGAACGTGCATACAGTATAATGTCGTTTATCAGAATACTACAAAGTTTTTTTCTTTTCTTCCTCAAGCTGTTGTCTGATAAGAGAGAGAAGAGCAGGGACGTGCTGGGCCCCTGATTCAGCCCGGGAAAAAGAGTTGGAGAGGCCCTCATTGCGTGCTATAGAGAGAGATCTCTCTCTATAGAGCTGCTGCTACTCAAAGATTTGCCATTTCAGATCATGACAAGTGACAAGCCAGTGGGCCAATTACATGAGTTATAGTTCGTTGTTGTCGGGTGGAAACCTTGTATGTCCAAAACCGCTTGTTTTGTATTTATCATTTTAAAAATGATTTAAACTAGTGAAAACAGCCGATCTACAAGCACACAACGCCTCGCGGTGCGAGGCGTTGTGTGCTTGTAGATCTGCTGTTTTCACTACTTTTGTGCAACGGCCTTGTATGATGAAGCAGGGCTTTGCTTTGCGAAATATTTTACAAAATGAAACGAAGGCCGGCATTATTTTTTTCCTAATGGCCGGCCTGGACCGGCCAGGAATGAGCCGGCCGTTCGGGAGTTGTCCCGCTTTTCCCAATGGCTAGCACGTCCCTGGAGAAGAGGAGGAGGAGGAGGAGGAGAAGGAGGTGGAGGAGTGGCTAGGAGGTGGAATGGGAGGGGGCGAGGGGGGGCTGGGAGTATTTATTTAGATTGTTCCCTTTGGAATGGTGTAGTTCTAATCATAGCAGACAGCGTTGATGTCCATTAGATGTGAGCTGATTGATCGCGCCATCAGCGACAGTGAGAACAAAACATTTCCTTCTGTGACACGGGTTTGAACAGGCACAGCAGTTACAGATACTCGGGCGCTTTTGAAATCGGTCCTTCTTTGAGAGTAACGAGTTGCTCTATACAAATACACGTTTCCAGTTTCCACCGATGGAACAACTTTCGAGGATGGCAACAGGCCAG
>NC_137818.1:27143642-27196142 GCF_963921795.1 Nannobrachium achirus | reverse complement strand
TCTCTCTCGTAGTCATTCTCTCTACCTCTCTCTCTCCCTCTCCCTCACTCTTCCATTCTCATTTATTTATTCCCTTTCTCCACCCATTTATCGCCATGGCACCATCACTCTGCTCTCTTTATCACCATAGTTAATCCCTTTTTTCTCCATAGTTAATCCATTCTTTTTTTTGACACCCCCCTACTCCACTGTCATTTACACATTTATTATTTCTCAATTTGACTCTGTCCCTCAGCCCGTTATGTTTTTTCCCTTCCTTCTCTCTCTCCTCCCTTACACCCCATCCTTGCCCTCTCTCTCTCCCTCTCCCTCTCTCTCTATCTCTCTCTCTCTCTCTCTCTCTCTCTCTCTCGTTCGCGTCTCCTCCCTTCTCTATGTCTTTATTCTGTCTGTTCTCCCGCACCACGCGTGTTGCGGAGGGAAGCGTTGCAAGCAGTGGTCCCCACTGAACAATTACCATGCAAAGCAATCCAAATAGAGATGTTTGCCGAAAACAACATGTGTGTAATTACTGCTTAATGAGGCCCTTGTCTCAGGCAGAATGCCCAATTAGACCAGGGATGAGAAAGAGATGCCTGGACTCAGTGGAGGGAGAGAGAGAGAGCAGAGAGAGAGAGATGGAAAGAGAGGGAAAAAGAGAGAGAGAGAGAGAGAGAGAGAGAGAGAGAGAGAGAGAGAGAGAGAGAGAGAGAGAGATGGGTGTAGTGTACAGAGAGGAGGACAGAGAGGAGGAGAGGAGGGAGAAGGAGGTGTAGGAGAAACATAGAGGTTAGGAACAGAGACGGAGAGGGGGAAGGAGAAAGTGGGAACGAACAAGAGGAAAACAGGAAAGAGAAAGAGGCAGCAACAGAGAGAAAGAGAGAGAGAGAGCGAGCGAGGGAGAGAGAGATGATTTCTGCAGTGAATGTGGAGTAATGGCAGAGCTGATAGCATTGCGCGGAGGATAAATTGGCATTTTAAATGGGAGAGGAAGGCTGTGCACAGAGGGCTACATAGAGAAGAGTGGAGGGGGGAACAGCTGTACGTTGCAATATATGGGCGGCCATGTTGACGCACAAAATGGCTGACCTTTCTAGGCTGTCTTGGGGCCTTGTTGGTGAATAGTACTTTGTGGAGGTAATTGGGTTAAAATGAGAATACTCAGAATCCATTTCTACCCTCGGAGCTGAAAGAGCACTAATAGGGCATCATGCTCTGTTGGCGGTTTGCTGAAGACGTCAGGTTTCTAAAGGAGAGATGGAGCTCAAGATCTGGGAGTATTTTAACGGCTGCAAAAAAAAAGTGGTTACTATTCATTGACTGTACTTTCTTTCCCCGAAGAACCTCTCAAAATGACTTTACGTCACCAGTGGTATCAGAGCGGATTTCAATGGAATGAAATTGCTCAGTTAGACGGCGACAAGAGGCTTTCATATGAGGTGTGAAGCATGTATTGCCGCTGTGTCACCAAGGTCAATATCACTTCGGCCCTCTCAAAGCCCCACGCCGGAGTTGTACTCAGTGGTGCACACACAGGTGTATGCACACCGAAAACAGCCGATCTACAAGACAACGGTGCATCGCAGCGCAACGCATTTTGAGTTTATAGAGCCATTATGTTTGTCGTGCAACACCCGTGTGCAACTGAGTACAGCAGGGGTCTTCAACAGGGGGTCTGGGACCCCTAGGGGGTCTTCAGAGTTACTACAGGGGATCCTCCAAATCTTTGAGTGATAGAAAGTTTTTTTCTCCTTTTTTATAGTTCACAGCCAAATCGCCAAACGTCGCCATTTTGAGGAGGCCCAGCCAGCCAGATCGCCAAACGTCGCCTGCCTGATGATTTTCTGATTTTTTTGGTATTTTTTGACATTTTTAGAGCCATAAATGACCATTCTAGCTTCATTTAAGCTTCAGCAATGATATTGCGATGGAAATGATGTCATCGATGACGTAACCCGGAAGTCATTTGCATATAGCATAGCATAGGCCTTTTTTAGCATTGAAAGCCAACGTTTTTCTTATCAAACTTTACCATATTTAGACGGATTTTCATTCGGAAAAAAATGAGAGGCTGACAGAGTGGTCACCCAGCATCATGGTCGATTGTTTGAAATAAACTGATTGCGCGCGTGAGGGCGTGCACGATGCTGTTTGTTTGGGCGCTCCGGCCGGCCGGCCGTTCCATTATAAACAAAGGCTGCGGTCATTCTCATCCAGTCTAATGAGTCAGCCTGATCACTTAGTCGTTGGTGCACTCTTGTGGTATACAAATAGACTGCAGTTTACAATTATATTCTGCCATTGATTGTTGTATTGTATGACTGAAAAAATAATAATAATCCTGGCAGTATAGGCGCACAAGCATATTGTAAATGGCTGGGAGAGAGTTAACCACTTGAACCTTAGTGTCCATATTCTGAGATCTTTAGCCAAAAATAGCCGATCTACAAGCTCACAACGCCTTGCAGCGCGAGGCTATTTTCGGCAAAGAGCTTTGGTGTAGAGGGGAAAAAGAGCAGACTAAGTACAGAGTGAAAGGTCAAGTTTATTAAGTATTGACGGTTCAAGTGGTTAAATATCTGAAAACAAATTGACATGAATCCAAAATACACTGATGATTGTGCTGTCAAACAATGAAACTACCGGTATATAGGATCTACTAGCTCTTACCCGTTCAAAGATATGAGCTCCGAAATGATGTGCAGTGTGTGGATTATGGGATGTGCACTGTGCACACAGTATATGAGGGATGGAAAGTAACTTTAACTGGTGCTTGCATGCTAATATGTAGGAGCATCAATGTAAGAAATACCTGTTCCATTTAACGGCTACAGAGATACTGTGTACCGATCTGCATGATTTTGGACAACATCTGTAACAGGGCCAGAACCCCCCCCCACCGCCCGCCCGCCTGCCCGCCTGCACACACACACACACACTCCCCCCCCCCCGTGTGTGTGTGTGTGTGTGTGTGTGTGGGTTTGTGTGTGATTGTGCATGGCCTGAACAACAGCGCCCCTCCCTTAACATGTGTGCAGTGTGTGGGTTATGGGATGTGCACTGTGCATACAGTATATGAGGGATGGAAAGTAACTTTAACTGGTGCTTGCATGATAATATGTAGGAGCATCAATGTAAGAAATACCCGTTTCGTTTAATGGCTAACCCCCCCCCCCCGACCGCCCGCCTGCCCGCCTGCACACACACACACACACACACACACTCCCCCCCCCCCGTGTGTGTGTGTGTGTGTGTGTGTGTGTGTGTGTGTGTGATTGTGCATGGCCTGAACAACAGCGCCCCTCCCTTAACATGTGTGGTCACAAAAGGTACTGTAGGCTAAATAGATATAGATACAGCATAAAAATGCTATTATACAGCATACGATTTGTGAAAGTGACAAACGGGCTTCACAGTTATGTCAGGTGTGTTCATATGCTGATGGTGATGCGATTTCAGATCAATTGCTCCAGCCACCGAGGAGAAACGCTGTTTCATACAGACAGACACTCACTCACTCAGACAGACATTCGCAAAATTATAGTATAGATGTAGTAGTAGTGGGGTAGTGGGGGTCCCTGCTTCATCTCTCTCTCAACTAAGGGGTCCTTGGCCTGAAAACATTGAAGACCCCTGGAGTACAGCATAAATCAGGCTCTACTCACTTCTTGTTGTCTATGATTTTATCAAACGATGCTGCTACCTCGCTGTTGTTCATCAAGCAATTATTTTTTTCTCTTTCTTTCTCCTCCGATCTGTCACCAGTCAACATAAAGGCTTGTTAGCGCTCCCAGGTTCTCTCTTTAAGCAAGCTTGAATATTTCTTCATTAATGGTAGTTCTGCCGGGGCTAATTATGATTGGCATGAGATGCTAATACGGCGTACGTGGCTCTTGTCTTGGTTTCAAGTTTATGAGGTTGAATTGCGAACATAATCATTAGAATAAGCAAGAGCATCTTCACAAGGGTTTCCAGAGATGCATCGTTAGCCAAGCATGAGGCCCGAGGCAGTCTCTCCTTCTCCCCAGTCCATTGTGAGAGATAATGTGCAGTCATTTCTCCCTCATGCCTACTTTGGGCTTTGTGCCGAAAATAGCAGACCTACAAGCTCACAACGCATGTTGTGTGTTGTGAGATTGCAGGTCGTCTATTTAAGCTTGTAAAACTTACGATGAAGTATAAATTGGGCATCGCTCTCTCTCTCTCTCTCTCTCTCTCTCTCTCTCTACTCTCTCTCTGTCTGTTTCTGTCTTTCAATCTTTTATCTTTTTCTCACCTTTTTCTTTCGTTTCCCTATTCAGTCCTCATCTCTCCCCCTCTATCTTAGCTTAACCTTTTGTCTCACCCTATGTTTCTTTCAGTGGTGTAAAGTAACTAAGTACATTTACTTAAGTACTGTACTTAAGTACACTTTTGAAGTATTTGTACTTTACTTGAGTATTTCCAATTTCCAATACTTTTACTTCTACTCCACTACATCTCGCATCGAAATATTGTACTTTTACTCCGCTACATTTATTTGAAAACTTTACTAGTTACTTTGCATATATACATTCTAATATTATAAAACATACATGAACCACTTTAGGCCTATGCCTTGACTATTTGAAAATAGACGATCTACAAGCGATGCGACGTGTTGGGAGCTTGTAGATCTGCTATTTTAAAACTTTTTGTACTTTAAGTACATTTTGATGCCAATACTTTCATACTTTTATTGAAGTACTTTTTGTATTCCGGTCTTTTACTTTTAACAGAGTAATTCTACATTGCAGTATTGATACTTTTACCTAATAAAACATCTGAGTACTTTTTCCACCACTGGTTTCTTTCACTCCAACCTCCCTTGACTCAACCCGATCCTTATCGTCGTTGTCAGGCAGAAACCTTGTATCTCCAAGTTTCAAATGTGTATGTTCTTTCGCAAAGTAAAGCCCTGCTTCATCATACAAGGCCGTCATACAAAAGTAGTAAAAACAGCAGATCTACAGGCACACAACAAAGGCATTGTTTGCTTGTAGATCGGCTGTTTTCACTAGTTTAGTTAATTTTTCAAATAATAAATACAAAATGAACGCTTTTGGATATACAAGGTTTCCACCCGACAACGACGTTATGCTTCTTCACTCTGTCCCCCCCCCCCCCCCCTCTCTCTCTCTGTCTCTGTCTCTCTCTCTCGTACGCTCATTTAGCTACTTCTAGAGTTCTTCCTCTACCAATGAGGGTATTAGGTTTCACCCCCAGCAGTCCTGCCCATTTCCCCCCATTAGTCCTCTCAGTTGGCCATCATTTTCACAGGTATCCTATGATCCATTTGTGTTCACTGATATTCAACCTGTGTTTATCTTGCAGACCTCCAGTCTCTTTTTTCTCTGTAGACATAAAGGAGGACCACCCCAAATGAAAAGGCCTCTGTATCTTCATATCTGAGGAATTTCACATGGAATGTTGTCTAGTTTGATCATGTTTTCCTCTGCCTGTCGTCTGTATGCAGAGATATTACGTCGCTATTCAAAGAATGACTCCAGTCAACAAACAAAAAGGGGCCTTCATGCGATGGCTATGTTTCCATATATGCTGCACGTACATGCACTGTGTATTGATGTGCACACATTATGTGGGTGCATTTTACTTTTAATAAGATTTGTTTGGGGCTTTTCTGCCTTTATTGATAGTTTTAAGCAAAGATAGACAGGAAAGAGGGAGAGAGAGAGAGACAGACAGGGAGAGACAAGCAGCAAAGGTTGTCAGGAACAGGACTCAAACCCGTTAGGCTGCATTAGAGCAGGGGTCTTCAACAGGGGGTCCGGGACCCCTAGGGGGTCCTCAGAGTTACTACAGGGGGTCCCCCAAATCTTTGTGTGATAGAAGTTTTTTTTCTTCTCCTTTTTTATATTAACCACTTGAACCCTAGCGTCCATATTGTGAGAACTTTAGCCAAAAATAGCAGATCTACAAGCTCACAACGCTATTTTCGGCAAAGAGGTTTGGTGTAGAGGAGAAAAAGAGTAGACTAAGTTCAAGAGGTTAAATATTTGAAAACACAAATTGACATGAATACACTGATGATTGTGCCGTCAAACGATGAAACTATATTGGTTTTGGGGGTCCCTGCCTATGTGCCTGGTGCATTTTGCTCATGAACATTGTCACCCCATCGGCCCATCCTGTCGAGGTTGATTCTTTTGCCGAAAAAACATTGCATGACAAAGCCTGATGGTGTTGAACAAGAGCCAAGGTCATCTCAGCAAATAGCTGTTTTACTCTGTTTTCTCTCAGACAGACTGCTTCAGGAACTACTGTAGCACTCCAGCTGAAAAATGGAACGTATTCATCTGTGTGTCAATTTGGTTTAATTCTTAGCCAACTGAAAACTGGTGCAAGTGAGGATATTTTTAACATTATAATATTGGTATATTTTCATAAACATAAACAGTTTAAGATATTTGGGCACTCAAAACACATTGTTCAACTTCCAACACACACATTGTTATGTTATTATATATACTGTTTTACCCTAAGAACTGTCAATTATACCATATTGACTGATCAGTGCTAACATATGTAGCAAATGTAGCTCTTTACTGTACCTAGATAGCTGGGGTTGTTTCCCAGGGTCAAGGGTCATTGGCTGTTACACAAGGGTGCTAACTTTCTATCTAGCAGTGCTTTGGCACCTGCAGCAAGTGTTCTCTCCATGCCTGATTAACACTGCTTCAACAGTATGCCCTCGCTGCAGCACACACACACACACACACACACACACACACACACACACACACACACACACACACACACACACACACACACACACACACACACTTACACAGAGACAAACACATTGGTTTCACAGCCTCAGACACATGGGAGTCGGTCTTGCAGGCTCATTCACACCCTTACCACTGTACACACACACACACACACACACACACACACACACACACACACACACACACACACACACACAGACGCACATGCACAGATGCACATGCACAGAGGTAGAGCCCACAGGGGAAAGCCCATCTCTCGTCACTGGGCTCATCTAGCCTAATTATCGGCCCACCGAAGAACAGTAATTACCCACGGTGCCGTGCCATGACGAGGTTTAACCAAGGCGACAAAGTCATTAGGCTCACACTTGAGCCCACCCGTAAAGAGTCTTTCCTCTCCTTGTCGCATGTGTTTGTATTTGTTTAAGAATGCAATTTTTTTAAATGTATTTTTTTTCGCTCTCCTCTTTTTCCTTAGTTTGATGGTGACAACATGTACATGAATGAAAATAACCAGGAGTTTCGGTCACCAAACCAGGTAAGACAGCTTTCACCTTTTTGTGTTATTACGACTAAGAAAACGAAACGATTTCACTGTCTCGGAATTGCTTTCATACACATATGCATTTTATATTCCAGCATATTTTCTTCAATAGATGTATTCAAGAACCAAGCCGAGGCGATTCAGGGGTAACATTTCTGCCCACCACTGTGCAGACTGGGTTCTATTCCTCCAAGATATCTCCGGCTCGGCTGGGCTTTCCAACAAACGGTCGCTGGCTCAGAGTGGGACATAATTGCCGGGTGTCTTGAGACAACTCGTTGTGATTTGGCACCATTATAAAAATGTAATTGAAACACAACTGGCCGTGTCCACGCCACGGGTGGGAAGCCGGCAGAGGAGGGAGATCTAATTCACTGCATTAGTGACTCCTACAGGTTGATGGGGTCACCTGTTCAGCAGGGAACAGAACATGTGTTACATCCCCCTACTCATCACTGTCAGGTGAAAAGAAGCGGAGGACGATGTGGTTGTCTACACCAGTGGTTCTCAAACCTTTTTCACGTCAAGGACCCCACACTTATTTGCCCACGGACCCCCATTTATTTTGAAAAGACATTCCAGGCATCATCTTTACCGCTCTAGCAGTGATTCTCAACCATTTTAATTTCAAGGACCCCCAGTTTGACATTTAATAGGCTACGGACCCCCATTTAACTCTTTTACTGCCATTTATATGATTTTATAAGGATCTAAGGATGTCTTATAACGCCATCAAAGTAGCTTACCTTTGCGATTTTATAAAAGATATCCATCCATTATTTCCAAACACAATATTTTGTAAAAGACAGATATATTGCATATAAACAAACAAACAAAAAACATGAATTGACACATCGCTGATAATAGTGCAGCAAACAAGTCTATGAAGCTATCTATGAAATTCATGAAAAGGTTAACTTTGCAACACAATTCATACACTATAGAGTGTAGTTGTGATCCCTGCTTCATCTATCTCTCAGCTAAGGGGTCCTTGGCCTGAAAAATATTGAAGACCCCTAGGCCTGGCCTAGAACAGTAGGGGTTGCCAACGAAGGTGAGGATACACATGGGGAAATTGGCAATGACTAAATTGGGGAGAAAATGAAACAAATAAAACGGCAGATAAAAGGAAATAAAAACGCGACAGCGTCCTGGGAAAGAACTAATCCACAGCGAGACATGACACAACACTGAACAGCAGTGATCTGAGCTCGTGTTTCGGGCCGGGGATGCAGCGCTGGGCCCAGCCTGAAGTAGGGACGTGCTGGGCCCCTGATTCAGCCCGGGAAAAAGAGTTGGAGAGGCCCTCATTGCGCACTATAGAGAGAGATCTCTCTCCATAGCGCTGCTGCTACTCAAAGATTTGCCATTTCAGATCATGACAAGTGACAAGCCAGTGGGCCAATTACATGAGTTATATTTCGTCGTTGTCGGGTGGAAACCTTGTATGTCCAAAACCGTTTGTTTTGTATTTATCATTTAAAAAAATTAATTAAATTTTTTCCCACGGCTTTGTATGATGAAGCAGGGATAAAATTTACACATTTGAAACTTGGAGACACGAGGTTTCTGCCCGACAGTGACGATTTACTTTGTTGGCCACCGAGCCCCCAAAATGGAACGAAGGCCGACATTTTATTTTAAATTTTTTCCTAACGGCCGGCCGGACCAGGTCGGGAATGAACCGGCTTTTCCCAATGGCCAGCACGTCCCTGGCCTGAAGTAGCCCAGCCTCAGCCAGATAGTCAGTGATTTGGACAAGAGGGGTGCAGAGCAGAGTGGTCCCAGCTGCTAGTGGAGAACACATGGCAGGACATATGGCAGAGTTTGGAGCTCCAGGATTTGTTGATCCAGCGGCAGGGGCCTTCATGTTCCGACAAAACATCACAAGGTGGCGGCTCCTTGTCAATTAGCACCCCGCTTAATACTGTTGGAGAGACGGACACGCGCTACAGGGCCATGGCCGCATGACTGAGAGGCAACTCGCACGTCACACGCACAGACACACACACATACATAAAGACACACATGTGCGTGTGTGTGTGAGCACGTACAATACTCAGACATAAACACCACTGCCCACTCATCTGCTGTATATGCACATATTGTAACAGCAGGATGCATATGCATATCGGTGTTGTCGGCTGGAAACCTTGTACAGTATGTCCAAAACCGTTCGTTTGGTATTTATCATTTTAAAAATGATTTAAAATAGTGAAAATAGCCGATCTACGCGAGGCGTTGTGTGCTTGTTGATTGTTGGCTATTTTCACTACTTTGTGCGACACTTTTGTATGAAGTATAGGGCTTTAAATTACGAAAAGAAAACCATATACTTTTGAAACTTGGAGATACGAGGTTTCTGCCTGACAGTGACGATATGCAAGCATACCTGCAGAAATACGCAAACGTGCGCAGAGTCGAGTCGCACACTCACGCTTGTTGCGGGCATGTACACACACACTCACACACGTGCACAGACGAACACACACACACACACACACACACACACACACACACACACACGTACACACGCACACACTGCAATATTGAGGTTGTGTCTCTTTGATGTGAGGATTGAGTGACTATAATGAGGGGTCGAGGTGGAGCTTTAGCGGCTTATTGTCTACTTATAGCGCACATCACAGGCATGTGGTCCACCCTCGTTAGGCACATAGCCTGTGCAGTTTAGTTGCCCCAATTATGTCACTTTGCATACGCTCGCTCGCTGCTTGCTAATTGGGATAAATGTCCAGCTTTGTAGTTGGCCCACCACAGCAGTCATGTGTCAATCATCGACACCTACTCCAGGTTGCCAATGTTATGTCAACAAACACCTTCTTAGCCGGGGTGAGGCCATTTGGGCTTTTCCAAACATGTCCGTTGCAGTTGACGTTCTGTCAGTGGAAGTTAAATAGAAGCCCACATGCTCCGTTGCGAGGAGACCCCTGCTAGAGTCGTGCTAGCAGTGGTGTAAAGTAACCAAGTACAATTACCTAAGTACTGCACACAATGCGTCTAAAAAAATTGTAAAATTGTTCTGCATAATGAGTACCTTTTACTTTTGTACTTTAAATACATTTTATATATATACGTTTGTACTTTTACTCAAGTAAATGTTGAATTCCGGACTTTTACTTGTAAGGGTGCCCTCACACCAAAATACCTAGAGTGGAATCCGCCAATGCATTTCAATGAGAATGGAGTGTTTTTTGCCAGTAGAGGATGGGGACTGCCCCATAGGTCGAACTCCCGTTAGGTCAAACAGCGTCGGCAGGTTAGATAATCACCCGCGTCACGGTTACTGAGGTTAAGTTTAGAGTTAGGGTTAGAGTTATAACCCATAGTTTTACTGGAGGTTAGGATTAGGGTTAGGATTAGGGTTTGGGTTAGAGTTTGCTGGTCGATCTAAAGGGTGTTCGACCTAATGACATGTTACCGTAGAGGATTTCTGCAAAAAACGCTCCATTCTCATTGAAATGCATTGGCGGATTCCACTCTAGGTATTTTGGTGTGAGGCCACCCTAACAGAGTATTTCTACATTGCATTATTGATAGTTGTAAGTAAAAATGTGAGTACTTTTTCCACCAGTGCATGCTAGTAGTTCATTGTTCACTCAGCTTCCCTTTCCTTTCATACCACCGACTAGAAGAGTGGGAAGAGTTGAAGAGCTAGTAGAAGACTTGTTCTCTTCCAAACAAGAAAGGCTGCATTCATTGTGTTGTGCTCAGCCCAGGTTTTAAATGTGAGACATAAAACATTAGGATTCACGATTAATTTGGTGCTTTGCTGGGGGCCCCATCCAATATCCTGGCGAGCACTATGCCTGGAGGCCAGCCCCATTAGCCTTTTAGAATGAACAATACCACAGACTCATAAATACTGAACAAAGGCACAACATCACAGCTATATCTGTATTTTGTTTTAATGCGCGACGCAAACATTACGGCAGCTGCCTTTGCATGTGTTTGTGAAAAGCAAGGCAATTACTTCTTAATTGACGCTTAATTGCCTGTGTTAGCTGTGCATTTATTTGCTGTATATGGATTGCCTTTGAAGTTAAATGAGACAAATTGGAGGTTTGTATATGGTGACTTTCCATGCACTCGTTTGCGATGGTGATTAGCTCGCTAATGGATATGCTGGATGCATGCTGTCTACAGTACATGCCTGTTTGTACACACTGTAATGTACTTTACAAATGTCTTCTTTCTCAAGCATTATACAAAGCTTTGCATTCAGATTGCCTTTTGCAAGCATTCTGTGTTAGTGTTAGTGTTTTCGCATATCCTATTGAATCCATGCAGGCATGTGCAAGACTACTATTCCTCTGTTCTGCAGAAAAGACATGCAACATCACGCATCAGTGCACACTACAGTGCAATTATGATGGTCTCATTCCAACATATAGCGGGGGTACATGATCCTATACGTTACCCCCTTATTATGTCATTATGGGTGAACATTTCCAAAACCAAAAATCATGATGCAATGCAGTGAGCTAAGCTTGTAGGTCGGCTATTTTTCCCCGCTATTTGTTGTACGGCAGTCCATAGGTCAGTGGTTCTTAAAGTCTGGTCCGGGGACTCCCAGGTGTCCTTTGGGGGTCCCCGGCAAAATGAGTTAATATAGCATCACAGTAATTCTTTTTACCAATTCATCCATTGATGGCTATTCAAAAATTGCAGATGTACAAGTTCATTTCGTGCCACGCTGCAAGCTTGTACATCTGCTATTTTTGAAAAGAATTGGAAAATATCTAACTTTTTAGATGGGGGCCCATGGCTAGATACATATTAATTTGGGGGTCCTCCTTGACACAAAAGAGTTTGAGAAGCACTGCTATAGGGCATAAGTGGTTGATATGGGAATCTTAATTCACACTTAGCTGTCCACCGTATAGCGTGTAGATACTGTGTGCCTGTGAAAAGAAAAGGTGCATGTGGTCAGAACAGACTCTCCTTTGTGTGCATGTCTGAGGTCTTCCATGGCGTACACACTGAGGTAGCAGTTTGACACACAGGCCGGAGATTGCATTACACATAACATCTCTGGGCTTTTAAAAGAGAGAAAACCACTAAACAGAAACAGCTTTCGGGGGGCCCCTGTGGTACTGTATGCTCGCGGGCACAATCCGGTCATTCAAACCGTTTATATATAAAGTCAATGATTCAAACGCAGCTTTCGAGCACTGTACTGTATACACTTTTTCGGAAAATGTATGGAACAATACCTTCAATTTGTTAGCACAGATGCATCAATCGTAGTGATATTTTTATTTTAAGATGTTGCGATGTGTGTGTGTTTTGACTTTTTCCCTGGTGAGCACATACAGTACGGAGACGTTGGATTGTCTTGATTTTAGTCATTACAAGCCGTGGTTATTGTGCGACATCGTGTGGCTTTGCCACGAGTCGATCAGCTCCAGGTACCCGGCCCTGGCAGGTTATTGCCCATAGCACTTGCCCTAGCCTTGACGACCATGCAATCTTATGCAATGGTTAAAATGTAATTTAGATAGCATGTTATTTAGACACATGTCAGGTTCACATGTTGACCTGGCATCCTATAGTTTGTATACGGTAGTTTCACTATACATATTATTGATTTTTAGATTTTATAACGTTTAGACTGATGAGGTTCTTTGTTTACCTATGATCCTAGATTACTGAGGCACTACACTGTCTCTATGCATTTGCTGTATTTACCTTGTGTTTACCCGGCAGACTGTATAAACCGCTCTGGATTAAGAGCGTCTGCTAAATTGTAAATTGTTATTGCATGGGTGATATAGGCTCCCTCTCCAGGTTATTGTTTGGGTGAGATAGACTCTCTCTCTCTCTCTCTCTCTCTCTCTCTCTCTCTCTCTCTCTCTCTCTCTCTCTCTCTCTCTCTCACCTCTCTCTCTGCTCCCTCCCTCCCTCCCTCCATCCCTCTTGTTCCTCCATCCTCTCTCCCTCTCCCTGTCTCCCCCCCTCCCTTCCGGAGTGCCTCTGGTGTTAATTAAAGACAACCATTGTGGTGGTGTCCAACTTGTAGATGTGATTAGTGCATGCAGTCAGACGGTTGTATCCTCCATAGATATCGTCTCTGTCGGCTGGATGGAAATTGTTTAATGCTTTAACTAAAATAGCATATGTACAAGCTCACAGCGCAGCACCAAGTGTCACAGCGCGGCACCAAGTACATATATATGTATATGTATGTATGTATATATATATATATATATATATATATATGTATATGTATATATATGTATATGTATATATATATATATATATATATATATATATATATATATATATATATATATATATATATATATATATATACACCATAGAGCACTAGTTACCAAATCCTTCAGGTCGAGACCCAAAAGAGAGTTTATACGTTTTCCCTGGACCCAAACCAGTAAAAATAGCCGATCTACAAGCTTGTAGATCGGCTATTTTAACTACTTCTTAATTGTTATAATTTTTTATTTATGGAATTCATTGGATTTTTTTTTTTAAATGTATACAATTATTTACAAAATAATTGTAAAATGGTCTGTGACCCACAAATGGGTCCCTACCCACTGTTTGGGAAACAGTGCCATAGAGAGACAGTGGGGAAGAGATACAAGCAGGTTTGATGTTACTCGTTCAGACAGTGTATTATTATTGGGGCCTGCCTCCTGGCGGAGATTTGCACTCCACTTCTACTGTATTATTTTGTTTATCATTATCTAACCCTATGGAATGAAAGACCTGGGTGGGCTATTTGTTTGATCAACATCATGTATCTACCCACAGTATACATACAGAACTACATTATACTATCAGGAATTTCTCTATACACTTAACAGGAATTGTGGATTATTCGACAATGCCATTATGATGATTGACAGAGAATATTCATCAATGTAATACAATAGGCCTATGTAATGCCATAATACAGTATATTGAATGATACACTAAATTATGTTGATTACAAAGCATCGTCATTGCATGATGCATTCACATCTTTTGCCTTTAAAGCAAAATGGTTGTCACAGTACCAAAATGCACTGTGGTAGTATGTGTACATGTATTTGGTCTCTCTCTGCTTTCTCCTTTTGGTTCAAGGGTGACTGTTCCCTCCCCTCTCCCTCCCCAAACCTCCACAATAAATAAATAAATAACAGAGTCAGACTGATTGGAGATCAGTCCAGTGTGACAGACAGGAAGTGTTTTTGATTGGGGCCCAAATCAACGATGATCTGTTTGACTGATTACACAGCCTCTGAATATGTGTGTGTCACTGTGTGTGTCACTGTGTGTGTGTGTGTGTGTGCGTGCGTGCGTGCCTGTGTGTGTGTGTGTGTGTGTGTGTGTGTGTGTGTGTGTGTGTGTGTGTGTGTGTGTGTGTGTGTGTTCATTCACTTTTTATGTATGTGCGTGTGTATAAAGTAAAGTGCGCCTGTCTGTGTGTGTTATGTTTGTAATTTGTGTGTGTTTCCATGCTTTCCCTGTCCCATTTCTACAGTCCATACCCCAGTGACTTCCATTTGCAATCGAGTTTATGGGCAGTAAGATCAGTCTATATGTGCCCCTTCCCCCCCCCCCCCCCCCACACACACACACACACACACACACACACACACACACACACACACACACACACACACACACCGCCCCAATCTCCTTAGCTCTCAGTTTTCTTATTTCCTCACCAAGCATCATTCTCCCTCCCTCCCTCCCTCTCCCCCTTCCCCCTCTCTCCTGCTTGGTCATTCGTAGACTCACAAGTCAGTCTCAAAGCACTTCACTCATCTAGAGACTCAGACTGACGGCCACAAACTTACAGCTTCATTGCTAAAACTTTTTGGGAAAATTTTAAGAAATGCAAATTGAATTCCTCATGTTGGGGCAATGACACAAGTCACCGCTGTTCCAAAAAAATCGTTATCGTATCGGTAGGCAGAGGTTTTTGATCGTCTGGCAACATTAGACTACGATATTCTAGGGCCACATGAATATTTGTGTTGTATTTTCTATGCTGACATCAGGGCTCTGACCCTAGCATTCTGCACAAATGGTTGCTTTTAATGGCCCTAAACTAGAAATCAAAGCTTTATACGTATAGCACTGTATGTCTCAAGTTGCTCTGTAGAGTATACGAGCATTGGCTAAACCTGCCGAAAGTGAACATGTCATATCTCAAAGGGAGGACAGAGGAGACAGGGGAAGGAAGTGGTGAGAGAGAAGCTTGAAGGGAAGACAAGAACTGGCAGGAAAGGGGAGAGAGCGAGTCCATCCGTGGCTCTTGTCCTTCTTTCCAGCTCCCTTACTGCTTGTTCCATTGTGTTCTATTCTATTACAGATCTATTGGAGAAGATGCACTCAGGCCTTTTGAAAAGCGCCAGGTTTCAGCCTGTTGGTATCTTTGTGTCCGTGCTTCTCCTGGTTGTTGAGCCTCCATCGATTCACTTGACTATAGAGCAGTGGTTGATGTTCTAGATTAGAATAAAAACCTCACCCGTTGCATACGAGCTTATTCTCTGTCACTGTCAGTCCCTTCTCTCTCTCTTTCGTTTCTTTGCATGTCTTTCTGTATCTCTTTCTTTTTGTCGTTGCGTCTCTCCGTTCTACCTCTTGGTGGGCTGGATCTTTACCCCTGCGCCACTCAAGCACCCTTGTAGTGAACACACACACACACACACACACACACACACACACACACACACACACACACACACACTTTCAAGTACACATGTATACACGTCGACACAGAAAAAACATAAAGGAAATAACTCACTTTATTCAAACCAGCAGCGAATGAAGCAACGTTACGACCTTGCGGTCTTCTTCAGGTTGAGAAGTGAAAATGAAGGGGGGAAGTGTCATATTCATATATCAAAGCATACCAATAGGTTATCGGCCAGACCTGGTAACCAGGTACCAAAGAAAAAATTACAGTTAAGTAGTTGAGCATGGTTGTAGACCCATCAGACCCCATGATAATATAAAGTCACTGCTAATCGACTATACATTTGAAAATATATTTTAAAAAGAGTCATTACACAGACCAGACCAATTGTGGTCATTTGCTGAAGTCCTCTCCCTCTTACTCCCTTTCCCTCTAACATGTTCGATCTCTCACCCCCCCCCCCCCCCCCCCCCTCTCTCTCTCTCTCTCTCTCTCGCTGCCTGAGTCAGAGATACCTCAGCACACCCTGGCACCACACACACAATGTGGGCGATGCTGATGTGAAAAGGGCTCCGTGACTCACAGTGCACCATTATACCCCCAGCACAACCACTAACCTCTCTTCCCTTTACCAGGCAGTCGCCACCACCTCCCCCAATCCTCCCTCTGTCCTCTCTCGTTCCCTTCCCTACAAGAACGGCTGAGATGCATAAGGAAATGGGGGAGAAATGTAAATGGACTATTGAAAATTCTGATTTAATTTGAACTTGAACCGAAGCTGCCGTTAATACAAAGCCTTGTCAGCATATATATTATACACTGAGGGGATTTTAATGTTTAGAAAACTAATTCTAATTCTAATAATATGAAATGCTAGTGAAAAGGCAAAAGGTTTATTTTTACCTTTCCATTAGCAACACTGTGCTGCTGGGTCAGACAGAAAATAGCAGATCTACAAGCTTACAACGCGTCGCATTTTGCGACGTGTTGTCAGCTTGTAGAAAGGCTTTTTTCAGATAGCCAAGGTATAAAATAGGGCTAAAGTGGTTTATGTATGTTTTATAATATTATATTTTATATCTGCAAAGTAACTAGTAACTTTGTAACGTTTGCAAATACATGTAGTGGCATAAAATTACAATATTTGGATCCGAGATGTAATGGAGTAGAAGTAAAAGTATTGGAAATTGGAAATACTCATAATTGTACGAAATTTCAGTACTTAACTCATTCTGTGCCGATCCCGAACTAGTTCGGCTTTATTTCAATCCAATACAATTTTTTTTTTATTAATTCACTTACCCCGAGCTGCTTGTAGAGTCGTGGGTGGTCCTGGCTCGCTAGCCGCTAGCCAGCTAGCCATTCTACTCTGTCCGACGATATATTCCATTAAAAATGGTTTAAAATACATTTTTGAGCTCCCCAATGTTCACCCAATGTTCGGCGCCGCTTCCGATGAGTACACGAGTGTGCCGATCCCGAAGTAGTCCGGCTTTTTTTTATTAAATGAATAAAATGATAAGAGGCCTTCTGAAGCCTGGCCTGATTTTTCTAGCTACTAGCCGAAAGCTAGCAACCTCCCGGCCGGCCGTTATTTGCGAACGAAATCGCCAATCTCCGCCTAATCCAATGAAAGACCACATCTTTGAAGGTTTATATCTCTGGATTGTGTCTTTAGGGAAGCGGCGCGAGGTTTATTTACGGCGAAATCGCCCAAAATGATCTTTTAGATGACAAAATGGGAATAGCCATTCTGTTAGCATTATCATCCGGGACATTTCCATGACGTGCATGAACGTGAGCACGTGAGGTCCTGGAAGGTGAGGTCCTGGAAGCTAAAGCGCTCGCCTATGAGAGATACCCTGGCATTCCTTGGCCCCTAGAGGGCGCTGGCACAGAATGAGTTAAAGGGGCACTCCACCACTTTTCAACCTATGTTCATATAATTGGTCCTCACTCAAAAATAGCTTATTTTTTTTTTATTTATTTTTTATCAGAGGAGGGCTGTGGGCAGGTCAAAAACCCATTGTCTTGTGACATCATCAATTGCCAATCCAGCTTATAGAAACTACAGGCTTTCTATTCCTGAAAAGTTGCAATTTTAAAAAGCCATTGTTCTCGCGATAATAACAATCTAAATATTTTTTTCAAAAATATTGATTACATTTTTTTGGGGGGAAAATGATGATGTCACAAGACGATGGATTCTGAACTTCCCACAGCTCTCCTAGGAGACTTGGACTGAGTAGAAAAAAATTGTGATATTTTATCATGAACATTAGTGAGGACCTATTATATGAAGACAGGTTGAAAAGTGCTGAACTACTCCTTTAAGTAAATGCACTTAGTTACTTCTTGGTTCTCAACCTGTGGGTCTCCCCAGGGGGGTCCCCAAATTATTTTCGGGGGTCCCCAGATGATTAACTTAATGTACAACATTGTTTTCTCACTCAACTGTTAACAAACCAACAAAAAGTTTAAGTGAATAGATTGTATCTGCACATTTCTAAAGTGACAATTTAAGGATATACTTAGTAAACTTGACCTTTCACTCTGTACTTAGTCTGCTTTTCCGCCAATACACCAAAGCTCTTAGCCAAAAATAGAAGATCTACAAGCTCACAACGCCTCGAGCTTGTAGATCTTCTATTTTTGGCTAAATGTCTACGAATATGGACACTAGGGTTCAAGTGGTTAATATAAAATATATATACAGTATATCACTCAAAGATTTGGAGGACCCCCTGTAGTAATTCTGAGGACCCCCTAGGGGTCCCGGACCCCCTGTTGAAGACCCTTGGTCGCTTGGATAATGAAAACCCTTGATCTCCATTTTTCCATCTTATGCTATTTCTTTTTTCATAAATGAATGTCCTATTTCAGGGGTCGGCAGCCTTTTTGACATGAAGTGCATGTTTTCATTTTCTTGATTTGTCAGTGTGTCATATCAACATTAAGTTGAATTATGAAATCATATCAAAATTAAATATTTCCAACTGATATTTCTTTCACGTCAGGATGTATGATCATTATTAGACTCAGAGCAATAACCCACCCATCTCCCAGCCTCCCTCCCCAGTCAGAGTTAGGAGTTTGTGAATGAATGTAGAATTGTAATTGCAGGATGTAATTTCTATATACTGTATGTGAGGGGACTTAATTTAACTGACTAAACTTTTGTTCTGTCCCAACATTAACAATATGCAGCGAGGTTCTGAGCCCAGTATCGACCCTAGTATTACGCGGTTGTGTGGTATAATAGCCATATTGTTAGTACTAGATAATGTATACTAGAAGTTGCGACCGTAGATCGCAGTTACTTTTGAAAAACAGTTACATCTTGTCAGTAACGTCAGCAACATCAACCTCAATGTCTATAGCTGACCGATCACATCACATCACATTGTTGTGACATCACATTGTGACATCACATTCTGTCCTTAGATAGATAGTATACTAGATAGTACCGTATATCTAGTATAGATAGTATATCTAGTATATTTATCTAGTACTAGATAGTATGTCTAGTATATATACTATAGTATATACTAGCTTGTACATTTGTAGTGTACATCTAGTAAGTGGGCGAGTGTTTTTTGTTTTGTTTTGTTTTCTACATTCAAACAACATGGGGGAATGGTGTTAAGAAAGCATCACTGGAGGAAAATCAGTGCAATATCAGTGCAACATCCCCTCCCATGCTGGGAGGGAGGGATTGTAAATTAGGATTGTAAGCAGAGATTGCTTGTTCTTTATGTAGGTCAGTCCATGTCAGCCAATAAGTCCAATTACCATCAGTCTCTAAAATAGAACGAGCAGATATGCTCATCTCCAATGACCTCTTATAGAGCCAGAGACGGAGAGATACTGTACTGTAAAGAAAATTAGATATCCGTTCAGAATAGATAATCCATGAGCAAGAGACTAAGAGTAGAAATTAGCATTTAAGCATGGACTGGGGATCCACGGTGATGTGATATAGGTTTGAGAAAATGCAGATTCCTACGTCATATCTCTTGTTCTAGGACTAGGTCTAGGAATATGGGCAGATTATTCATCTTTAATGTTCTTGGTTAATATTTGAAGCTTAGATAACACAACAAGGCAATTCTGACCCCCTCTCTCGGCGCAGTCCCGGCCCTCTTCCAATACACACCGTACGCTCCCAAAAAACTGAAACTTATCAGTAGTGAGAGTGCACTCAATGATTCATATGCTCTTTTAAGAGAACTCGAAACCGCAGATCTATTTCGGGCTGGGCCTCTCTCTCTCTCTCTCTCTCTCTCTCTCTCTCTCTCTCTCTCTCTCTCCCCCCTGCTATATATTCAGCTCTGTGGAGCAAAGGGATTTAGTGGGACTAAGTAGTTTGATATTTCTATTGGTTTTCCAAGGGTGTTTTTTCCTCCCTCCCCTCCCCTCCCCTCCCCTCCCTCTCTCTCTCTCTCTCTCTCTCACTCTCTCTCTCTCTCTCTCTCTCTCTCTCTCTCTCTCTCTCTCTCTCTCTCTCCCCCTTACTCTCTCTGTCTCCCTCTCACTCTCTCCCTCGCTCACCCTCCCTCCCCTCTCCCCTAGTGATCTTTCTCATCATATGGAGACCAAGGTCATGGCTGATTGAAATATAATAGAAGTGTAGACATCTGGCCTAATACTGTGGGAAGTTAAATCTATTTTAATGGCCCCTGCCGCAGTGGATTCTCTCTGATGCACTCTTGCGCTTCACTGACAGTAAATCACAATGTTCTCTTATTACCCCGACTGGAATGAGGGCATACAGAAAGAACAATGAGGGATCCACATCATTTGTTTTCACCCCTCCCTCTCTTTTTCTCCCTCTCTCTCTCTCTCTCTCTCCTCTCCTTCTCCCCTCCTCTCTCCAGTTCGTTTGCGACTCATAAAGCAAAGGGCTTAAAGAGAGTGACATCATGAGAATAAAAATAAAGGGGATTATGGGCAAGCTATTGTGCCATATGTGATTACTGGGGCTTCCATGTTCTCCGGAGGAGGTGGAGAGGGGGGTTGGCTACGAGACAACATATTTTATTTATTTATGTGATTTCCCTCCTAATGAATACGAATAAGAAACGTGGCTGAGACCACACTATTGTTTCTTCTCCACAGAGAGTCTTTGAATTACGCATTCAAGAATTAGCTTCTTCCCTCTGTTCCGGTGCAAAGATCAGAGACATCATTTCATCCTCCATCTCTGACCCATAATCCTAACGTTGCTTTTTTATTCCCATTGGTTATAAAGAAAACACAACATTGAACTGACAAAAATGTGTAGCAATCGTGGGCCCTTTCTTGAATCATACAAAAAAGACTTCCCTTTCCTGCTGCATCTTAGAGTTCAGGCACAGCCGCCCTGCACAGGTCCACCCACATCTGCAATGGTGAGCCAGGTTCCTTTCACCCACCTAAATGAGATCCATTTTGATGTGACATTTGAGAGAATTGCCGGTGGAGGGGTGCGGGGGGAGCTCTGAAGAGGTTAGCTCCCTCCGTGTCTATTGGTTGCAGCCCACCTCGGCCCACCTGTCCTTTAGTGACGGACGCTACCTGTGACCCTGAGCTACGATTGGATGTGGCGAAACCCCCCTTAACGCAGACACACACGCGCACACACACACACACACACACACACACAACCACACACCACTTATCCTAGCTCTGTCTTCCTGTCAGTCAGCTCAGGGGCTGTGGTTTCTTTCTCTTTCTATTGTATTACGCTGACTGCTGTTGATACATCACCTAAATGGAGTTTCTTGACATTTCATAGCCAGGTCACATGCCCTTTGAGGACCCTGTGGGCCGTCCTTCTGGCGGTCACCGTTGTACAGTAACACGTTGTAGGTGCGGTTCAGCGCGCCGTCTCAAACGCTGATGAGTTTGATTTTACGCCCCTCCTCCCAAGCTCCACAAGGTTGATCTGTGAAGGTGAATTTTGACATTCCCCTAAGATGTTTTAAAGATGTACTGTCCCCATCCGTCTATCTAGGCTATAGCGTGTGAATGTGAAGACCTTTATGCATGGCCAGCTGTTGTTTATCGCCAAAACAAGGCCAGACTCTGTCACCTCCCCCAAAGTAGCATATGGCTGCTTGACTTTGCGCAGTACAGTGGTTCTCAACCTGTGGGTCGGGACCCACCCCAGGGGTTCCATAAATGATTTTGGGGGGTCCCCAGGTGATTAACTTAATGTCCAACATGTTTTCTCACTCAACTGTAAACAAACCAACATACAGTTTAAGTGTATAGAGGGTTCATGCGATAAGTGACAATTTAAGAACGTTTTAATACCTCTGAAATGACAAATTAAACATTGGTCAAATTGTCAAATATTAGAGGCTGAAATTGTGAAAATAGCTGATCTACGTGCTCACAACGCTCAATTGTGAAAATAGCCGATCTGCATGCTCACAACGCCTCGATCTGTTATTTTCACAATAGAACCGTGTTATACAAAATGTAATGCCTTAACTCTTAGTGCTAGTCAGGGGAGTTAAAATATGATTATTTTGGGGGTTGTGGCCCGAAAAAGTTGAGAACAACTGGTATAGTATGGTTAGGCCTACCTATTGAAAGTTGTTGGTGGTTTTTTGAGGCAAAAATATATAATTTTTTGTTTGTTTGTTTGTTTGCTTTAACCACTTAAACCTTATTAAATGTGTTGGATGGGTTCCCCCCTGGGTTTATCCTTGACCCCCCCCTTTTTCCCTCTCCATCAAATCTCTTTGCCAGAAATAGCCTACAAGCTCACAACACGCGTCACAGCATGACGCGTTGTTGTGAGCTTGTAGATGTTGATGACATAGATTAAATGTTGAACGTTTGTATTTTTATCTATTTTATGAGGTGTGCTAGACAACAAAACATTGTCTCAAAGTGGTTGACAAAGGCAACACACTATTGTATTCAGTCCGAGAATGTTTTCCCACAATTCCCAGCAGAGTGAACCTTTGTTTTGTAAACTTTGCATTGCATGAATTGCATCTTTCTAGTTAGTGTGGTTGCTTATAGTTCTCTCCCAACTTTAAGACTTTAGAGCATGGTTCCTACAATTAGTTTTCCCCAAGGGCCGAATTATGTCTAGGGTACCGAGCCGAGGGCCACAACATTGCAGGAGGCGACGCCGGCGTTCCCGCTACTCCAGCGACAGTTCAGATATCGTCATTGTCGGGTGAAAATCTTGTATGTCTAAAACCGTTTGTTTCGCATTTATCATTTATTAAATTATTTAAACTAGTGAAAACAGCCGATCTACAAGCACACAAGTGCTTGTAGATCTTCTGTTTTCACTACTTTTGTGTGACGGCCTTGTATGATTTGTGAAAGAACATGCAAATTTAGAGATACGAGATTTCCACCCGACAACGACGATATACTAGTGTTGTTGCTGCTCTTATACCACCATTATTACTGGGGTTGGTGTGGGCCAGACAGTAGCCCCCCGTGGGCCGCAAATGGCCGCCTATTGGGGAACCCATCTTTAGAGTAACCCCAAAATTCCATTGAGTTCAATGGAGGAGTGGTGCAAGCTTGACATCATGTATACAGTACAGCCATCACGTACATATAGCCTATAAATAGGCAACCACACTAGCAATTTCCCAGAATTGCATCTTTCTAGTTCCCTCTGTCCTCATAGTCATTCTCTGCTGTCCTGGCCAGTAAAATGGCAATCTTGGGAACCCATTCAGTGAAAAAATATGTATATGTTTTTACTCCTCCGCTTTTCAGTCCACTCCACCCGGGTGCTCCTGTGTTTATTCCTACTAACAAGTTGATTAAAAATTAAAAGTAATGTGTGTCATTAAAAATATGTCTTGGGTGCAGAAGCTCCAGTGACCCTATACACCAAAACTTCCCATGTAACATATTCTAGCCTACTCATCCACAAAAGGACAACATCCACATGATCTGAACTTTAAGGCACTAGCCGTTTCCTTCACTGACATGATTGATTTGTTCGTCAGGCATTCATTATTATAATTTATTTTGTCGGGGCACGGTGGTGCAGTCGTTAGCACTTCGCCTCACAGCTCGAAGGTCCTGGGTTCGATTCCCGCCGGGGGAAGCTGTGGGCGCTGGGGGCGTGTTCCTCCACCCGCGTCATCAGCACCCACACCCTAGGTGGGGTTGGCAATAGGGCCTTTCTGTGGTGAGTTTGCATGTTCTCCCCGTGTCTCCTTGGGCATAGGCCCTCACACAAAAGCCAGCCGGCTGCTCCCCAATGTCCCCTGGCGCGGCAGGGGAGAGCGGAAACCAGGACTACAGGTTAGGTAGTCACCGGGTGAGAAAAATGGGTTACAAAAACCGTGGGATAAAAAACATTAAAAAAAGCAAAAAAAAATTGTCTTTATGTTGAGCATGATTTAATTTAATAAACCTTTAGCCTACAGTAACTGGTATAAATGCCACTTAATTTATTAACTTGTGAGAGTAAGCCAAGCGACCAAAGATGTACTTTTCTGTAAAAAATGCCTTTCCTGTAAAACTGTGAGACCTAGAAGTCCATGAAAAGTAAAAGTTCATGTTTTTAAGTTAAAAAATGAAATAAGATACAGTAAATAATCAGACAGGTCAAGAATCGTGTCATTCCTTTACTACAGCAGGTTCCGTCACATGTAAGCGCAGGGGAAAATAGATAGGCATCTGCAAAAGGTACAAAACAATCTCATTGCCCAGCATGAAAAAGAAAGGGGGGAAAAAACAAAGCAAGAAATATTTGCTTCACCTCTGGCTGAAGGGTGAAGGTTAGGGAAAGAAGGCTGAATCAACATTTGACATTTCCTCCTGACCCCTTTCTCTCTCTCTCTCTCTCTCTCTCTCTCTCTCTCTCTCTTGTATCCACTCTCCGGCATGTTTTGAAAGACAGTGTATTTATGAATTATTTATCTACGTTTGAAAATATTAAACTTGTAATGTCCTTGTCCTGTGTCTTATCTCCAAGGACATCATAAGAAGCCGTATAAAAAAAAAGCCTACAGTACAACAATGGAAGGCATGGTCGTAAAACATGCTCAGACAGCATTTAAATCTCTGAACATGCATATGGCATCAACCATGTTTCATCTCAGGGAGCTGATGTGTTCAGAATGCATGATGTATTGCATTTGGATCAAAGCTGGCTAAGAGTGCATTCCACAAAAGCCTTGAGCTGAGGCTGTAGAAAGGGCCGAGTCCACATCAGCTCCAATTTTCAACAATGTCTCACTATTCACCGGCATGTGACACACACATTTGAAACATGCACTGCAGTAAGTGGTAGAGTAAAATATGGATGACATTTGAATTTAATTCCAAAATGACAAAGACTGTGTGGCTGATTTCTTACTAAATTATTTCTGGCATGAAAGAATGGAGATATTGTGTAAGTGTTGCTTAATATTGACAGGTGATTTGCCGGTAGCTGTGTTTCCTCACAGTGTATTAAAATGGAACTCTTATATATATTTCCCTATTTGGATTTTGCATTTCAAAATGGCAGACCTTCTTACAATCAGGGATGTGCTGGCCATTGGGAAAAGCGGGACAACTCCCGAACGGCCGGTTAATTCCCGGCCGGTCCAGGCCTTCGTTCCATTTTGGGGGGCTGGGCGGCCAACAAAGTAAATCGTCACCGTCGGGCAGAAACCTCGTATCTCCAAGTTTCAAATGTGTGCATTTTTTCGCAAAGCAAAGCCCTGCTTTGCTTTTCCGTCGCACAAAAGTAGTGAAAACAGCAGATCTACAAGCACACAACGTGTGTGCTTGTAGATCGTCTGTTTTCACTACTTTAAATCATTTTTAAAATGATAAATACAAAACAAACGGTTTTGGACATACAAGGTTTCCACCCAACGACAAAATATAACTCATGTAATTGGCCCACTGGCTTGTCACTTGTCATGATCTGAAATGGCAAATCTTTGAGTAGCAGCAGCGCTAAAAAGAGAGATCTCTCTCTATAGCGCGCAATGAGGGCCTCTCCAACTCTTTTTCCTGGGCTGAATCAGGGGCCCAGCACGCCCCTGCTTACAATATCCCCCCTTTTGCCAACTTGTGATGGGAAAGTTTCAGGTTTGCGTGATCTCAGGCGTAATGAGATTGCCACTTACTAGTGACTCTGTAATGAAGGTTGTGCTCTTCAGAATTACATTTATATGTTTTAACTTACATTTGCATTTCATTGTGTTCACATTTTAAGGCATGTAGCTATCGCACTTATCGCCAAAGTGGCTTTCAGTGAGTGAGCTGGTGGGAGTTTGATGGTCTTGTTCAAGGACACTCAAAAGACAACACAGGACTGCTTACAGCAGGGGTCTTCAACAGGGGGTCCGGGACCCCTAGCTCCCGGACGCGAGGTGTTGTGAGCTTGTAGATCGGCTATTATCGGCAAAGAGGTTTGGTGTAGAGGAGAAAAAGAGCAGACTAAGTACAGAGTGAAAGGTCAAATTTGTTTGAATATCTGGAAACACAAATTGACATGAATCCAAAATACACTGATGATTGTGCTGTCAAACGATGAAACTATATGGAATCTATGAAAAGGTTGTGGGGGTCCCTGCTTCATCTCTCGGGCAACTAAGGGGTCCTTGGCCTGAAAAGGTTGAAGACCCCTGGCTTACAGTATGAACGTGGACTGGCTTTTGTGGGGAATTGAGCCTGTGATTTAGCAGTTACGGGAGAGCCTCTCTGAATAATGGTGCTGCCTGTATTTACTCTATTTACCTTATTAAATACATAAACAGGTCCCTTTCTCTGCATGTTTCCACTAAGGAGCCATGGAGAAATGTAAACCTCCTGGGATTTATTGTTTTATCCATTAGACATAACTAGCTGCAGTGTCCTTGATAATGTCATGAGAAATTCTGGGCGGCGAAGAAACTGACGTTTGTTAAACCTTTATTGTGGGAAAAGGAATCCTCAATGATAATATTTTCAAGCAAGTACTGTGAGTGTTATGGGAATAGAAAATATCACATCACCCGCTGATAGCCCAAATACTCCCTTTTATTATTATGTTCCTCTCTAACGATAGCGCACATTATTAGACTTTTATCCTGTCTTCAGGCACTGCTACCACGAGTGGGGACATTGTAGTTGTTCCTCTGCGTTTCTCACCATTTGTTTGCTGAAAGTATTTGTTTGTAAGATGAATGGCTGCCTTGGCAGGCTAGATGACAGCCTACACGAAGATGATATTGAATTGATTTCTGAAATGTTGCAGAACGGGCTGCTTGATGTGTACCGCGAGACATGAATAATAAAAATTCTATTAAAAAGCCCTTGAATGGCTGACACTGGAATATTATTTGTGATGATTAATTTTCCTCAGTCATTATAAAAGGGGGAGTCGGCATCAGATTGCCTCTGACAAAATTGCTTTTCATTCCCCGGTGAATACCCTCAATGTGCTTTTTTTGAGAACACAAAACCATATTTCTCAGCACAATATTATGTCAAGATCGGCCCTAGAAGAGACAAACTATGGGTCCTGCCCATAGTGCTGCCTTATTAGTGTTATACCTGGTTGTGAACAAGGACGATGTCATTTGGGACATATTTTAGATACACACTGCAGAATGAGGCATGTCAAGTTTGATTTCAGAACCAGCTGTGGCTCTGGTATACAATCCTTGGAATGTGATTGGCATTCTAATTAAGAATTGGGGACATAGCTTGTAAGTGGATGTCAGTGGTGATTTTTCAGTTAATAAATGTAGTTAAATATATTTAAAACGATTGCAGCCTGACATTGATGTTTGTTGCTTGAAGGCATGAACAATGCTAGACTCTCGTTGTGGAATATTCTTACCGTATAGTTGCAGCCGTATACAGTAATTGATTATTACCTCTGCCAGTTGAGCTGGGTGGGGGTTGTGTTTTCCCCCCATTCTGTTTGTTTGTATCTGTTTGTCAGTTAGCAGGATATCTCCAAAAGTTATAATTGGCAAAGGGGGTGTGGCGGTTAGTGTGGCTTCTCATAAAGGCATGTCACTTCTCAGTGGATACTGTAGAGTACAGTAGTTAAGTTTAGGCACGTGTTTATGTGTGGTTTGGTTAATTCATCTTAGCTAAGGTTAGACACTGTTAAGTGTTAATATACTTAAAGGGATAATTCACCGCTTAAATGACTTTTATTCTGTGGATTACTCACCTCATGGAGACTTGAATTCAAAGATTTGTTTTTGTTTTTGTCGCATTCCTAAACCAATAATTTGAGGAGACTCTTTGTGTCGCCATAGAGAACAAAGGATGCGCTTTGTGTCTCCATAGGGAACCACTGCTGGTCATGAAATTATTGGCTTAGGAATGCAACAAAAAAAAAAAAACAAAAAAAAAATTAAAACGTTTTCATTTGCTTCGTTCTATTGTTTTATCGCGTTTACCGTGCTAAAATGTGGGGCATGCGTACGCATGGGGGCATGCGTACAAGTGGCTAAATATGTCTTTTTAGACACAATAAGCCAGCAGTTACTTTATTGCTATTTACAGTAACACGTCTAGCCCCCATAAGTCACAACCAACCATGAAAGGTTGCGTTGTATCTTGGGAATGGGCTTATTCTGTGTAAAATTACATATTTAGCCACTTGTACGCATGCCCCCAACCACTGAAATAAGAATCTCTAAAACAATAGAAAGAAGTAAATGAAATACTTTTAACACTCATCTTTTGTATTCTTTAATTACAATCTAAAATATGAACCCTTGTTGTAAAAAACGTAAGTTGTCCTTTACGTTTAGCCATGGGTTTGGTGAGGTTTATAATGATAATAATAATAATTCCAATACATACATAAATACAATGTATATAGCGCATTTCTGAGTTCGCTTTACAAAACCGCAAGAAAATAAAAACAACTTCATTAGGAAAAACTAGTCACTGTAAAATGTTAAAAGCTATAGAAGTAAAGGTAGAAGAGGGGGGATGTCCTGGGGATGTCCAGAGGTTGGCGTTACCAGACCTTAGGGAGCGGGAGTGAGGTGGCTTTGGAGATCTGGCAACATCAACAGCTTTCCCTTTACCGATGAATTTCCACTGTTTTCTTTAATGTTCAGTGATTTCACCTTCACTTTCATCCCTCAGCAACTTCTCCTCTTTGCACTCGGTATACTGTCAAAGTAGGGTAGACTGTCCAGACACATTCCTTTAAAAGTAACACAATCTGATTCCTCTCTCGTTCACATTTCCTTCCTGTTTCCTCTCTCCCATCAGAACTACTCCAGTCAGGGCAGAGGCAGCAACGGGGGAGGCGGAGCAGGGGACGAGGACTACGAGATCCCCCCCATCACGCCCCCAAACCATGCAGACCCCTCTCTGCTGCACCTCATGGAGCACGAGTCAGGCTACCCGTTCCATTCCCTGCCTCACAATGGTCTGCTCAACCCCTACTCCTACCCGGAGCTTCCTGCCCTCATGATGTCCAACATGCTGGGACAGGACAGTCACCTCCTCTCTGGGCCCATGCACTCTGTGAGTACTGGACACACTCTCCAAAGTCTGACGTCATTTACACACCCTACCTGGGTCGCGTTTTTTCCCCCCATTCTGAATTCCCATTATATTGTGTCAAATAAGAACTGTGTTCCAAAAATAAACAAATGATCCTGGCGGGATTGATTCAAGAATCAACTGACAGCGATAAAACTCTGATGTTACTGCCGCCGAATTAGTTTGATATTCGCCAGAAACAGACTGTATCAAATATAAGTGACTGACTTTCGTAAACTACAAAGCCACCTCCCCGACAATATTGCAGAGACAGTTTGTTTATTTTGGGACCACAATGCTAAGAATGCTTATATGAGACGACTTTAAATTAAGATGACCCAAACTTCTGTGACCCAGGGGATGAACGAGTGACGTCAGGACTTATGTACTCTGTACTTTACATGGCTTAAAGTGCCTTTGTGTAAGCGTGTTCTTTGTGCTATACTGTATTTGTATGAGGTTGTTTTCGTGTGTTGAGGATACAGTACAGCAATTATAACTTTGTGTTTTGCAGTGAGCTGTACATTTGTGGTGCTCAGCTGCACGGCCCCAGAAGAATGATTGGGATCTTCCCTAATCTGCATACGTGCATTTTACAGTTTAATCATTTATCTCATGCTCTTATCTAGAGCAACTTACAGGTGCAGCTACAGAGAATATAGTGGAAGTCAAGCGTAGTGCATATCCACAAGTTGGCTTTTGTTAAAGACCTGAAATTAGTCACTAAGTTGTTTTCCTGACAGTATGTCAGGAACGGTTGGGGAGTGTTTTTGTCTCGCCCCCTAGAGACCGGAAGACAAATCGACAGCCCTGCCATATGTGGCCGCGTCCCGTCAAATTCCTGGTTATGTTTCTTTTTAACCAATGTCGTTGCTTATACTAGGTCATGTGAGGGGGGTTGACATTAGCTTACGAATTACTCCACCCATGGCGATTGCGATTGGATACATCACCAGATTGCGTGGCTACGTCACAGTCCCGCTGATTGTGACCTCCAGCTCCAAATAGCTCCAGATCAAGACTAGAGGAAGTAATGTGAAAAGCTCTGTGATTAGAAGGGTTGTGATTGAATGTGTGAAGTGATATCAAAGAAAGCGTGCCAAATGGTTGTATTATTAATTGTCTTATTGTTCCCAGTGTAATGGCCTATTACTGAGAAGGTGGCACGGTTCTGTTTGTTCTGCACTGCAACAGGAAATAAACATAGACCCATTTACTGTAGAATGTTTATGTTGTCAAGTGAAAAGGTCTATTAAAGAGGTCTGGTAGATTTAGTCAATTAAGCCATGTGGCTCAGCTGTTGTGAATGATGGAGCTGAAGTCCAATTAAAGGAAATGTCCTGAATGAAATGTATTCCAGTTCAAGGAAGTGTGAGAAATGTTAGCTTAAAGCCTTAGATCTCTTTTAATGTTACCCATGTTCTGAAAACATCTTTGGTACCATCGTAGCCCTCTTAGCATTATTGTAATTGCTCATTTAACACATTTACACGGGTATGAAGCCTCAAACAATCTGGCCTGAACAAGGCCCAAGCTATTACATTTCTGCAAAGAGCTGTTGCCTGCTTAACACTGAGACCTTTGCTGCAGAGCCACTTTAATATCTATTCAGCCGCCCTGCTCAAAGATTTCATTCCCTCAAAGTAAGCTGAGAGAGAGCAAGAAACTCTGCACTGCACATTGTCGTCTGTCCGTGTGTGTGTGTGTGTGTGTGTGTGTGTGTGTGTGTGTGTGTGTGTGCGCGTGCGCGCGTGCACATAATTGTATCACTATACTTGTGAGGAGCAAATGACACATTTGAGAAATATGCATCATGGGGATAAGAGAAAATGTTGTTTAATGCTCAAAAGTAGAGGTAGGCGTACAATTAGGACAAGATTCTGGGTTTCGGATAGATTTACAGGTTAGGTTTGTACTTGTACTTAGTTGTGCGCTAGTGTTGTGCTTGTGTCGTGCACTGATCTCCCAGCTTGGAGATGGGCTACTTTCAGTGATCAATATCAGTACACAACTAAAGTAGAACTATCTAGGTATTATTGTTAGGGTCAAAAGGGGCCAAATAAAAACAATATATATAAAAGAAAACAGAGAACAACCGGGTGCTCAATGGAGATAAAAAAACATCTTAAAAAGTAAGTGGTGCTGCCAGGATCAGTGGGAAAACACTGTTAAAAAAGGTTGAGGGGATCCGAGCACTCAGAGTACTCTGAGTGCTCGGATCCCCATTCCCCTCGTCCTTTTAAAAAAGAATATATAATTCTAAAAAATATCTGTCCTCAAATACTGTATTGATGTCCTCACAAGAATAGTAATATCCATGTGTGCGAGTGTGTGTTGGAGGGATGTTCTTCAAGAGAATATCTTGAAGTGGTGGGGGGGGGGGGGGGGAGCAAAAACAAGAGATCTCTCTTGTCAGCTACTTTTTCTTTTGAAAAGAGATACAGAGGATTCAGAGGACCCCTCTCCCAACCTCTAGTAATGTGTTAACCCATTTAGGCCTAGACTTATTGACTGCTTTAACCAGTAAAAAATAGCAGATATACAAGCTCACAGCGCGGCACCGAGTGCCGCGCTGCGAGCTTGTAGATCTGCTATTTTTGAAAAAGTCGTGAGAATGTGTGCAAATCTTTGAATATATGTATTTTCAAAGCGAACGTCTGTAACTCAAATGTTGCTTCTGGGGGGTCCCTGGAATATTTTGAGATGGGGGTCCGTGGCCAAATAAATATCATTTTGGGGGTCCTTCACATGAAAAGGTTTGAGAACCACTGACATAGTAGTCTCTCAAGAACAGACTAAGTGAGCTCCATTTAAGTGAAAAGGACCTTTTCTTTGACGATGGCTGGCCAGATTGCTGACATAGAAACATAGGGGTTTTCAAAAAAATCCTGGAAGGATTCAAATGACACTCATAGAATCGGGTCAAAATTCTAATTTTCACGATTTTTCAAAAAATTGCAGATCTACAAGCTCGCAGCGCGGCACTCGGTGCCGCGCTGTGAGCTTGTATATCTGCTATTTTTCAATAGTTAAAGCATAAAATAATGATACACAAAATGTGTACCCGTTCTAAATGGGTTAAACATGCTTCAGACTGAACATGCAAACACCGCTGGCTAACATGTTCAAATGCTTTAATCATAGAATCGAACCAGCTGAATTATAGATGGCCTGCGTGGTGAATTATTCAACGTTATATACTTTCATCTGACATAAATATTACTTTTTTTTCTCCTCCCTCTCAACCCCCGCCCCTGTGTCATGAATATTTATGCTTTAATGTGAGCATCCGTGGCATTTATCCTCCGTTAATCAGGTCTTATGTGATTTTCAGAATCAAACTGCATAAGTTGCAGGCAGGCTATAGCCTCTATGGGTGGGCATGCTAAGGCCTCCATTAAAGCTGGTCTTCAGGATTAGGTCACCATCCAGTCAGTATTGAGCCGAATACAGTAGCTATAGCTATAGTCGGTGCATCAGGAAGATACTGCTAAACGTGAAAATGTGCTGTGCATGAGCTTTGCAGAGGTTTCACAAAATATGTTTCCTCTTATTTCATTGCAGGCTAGCTAACTGTTATCTCTGTAATTTGAGGCGATTGTATGAGATGACTTGGTCTGCTCATCTTTGCAAAGATGTGTGTATGTGTGTGCGACAGTACGTCAGTATGTATCTGTATTTTCATATGCTAGCAAGTACACAAGTGCATGTACTGTACATGCACATGTGTACTCTGTGTACATTTGTAAGTAGTGTACGTAACAAAGCATTGCTCCTTGCAGTTTCATGCTGTTTCAGGCCAGTAACATCTCAGAAAGGAGCAAAGAGAGAGAGAGAGAGAGAAAACGAGAGACAGAGAGAGAAAAGGAACGCCTGCTTCTTAAACAGCTTTTGTTTCACCTTTGCAATTATTTATTTTCAAATAGCCCTTCAGGGTAATGTTCCATTTTCTTATTTCACACCCCCTTTTCTCATAAATGAACCGTCATCGCAATAAATCAACGCACAAACAGAGACTTGCACACACCGTGAAAGGTCCAAAGATTTATGTAACACATTCATGTTTCCCCACTTTCACATTTTAGTACTACTCTAGCTGAGCCCCAGCTAATAATAGCAGCTATTAATATTTCCTGTTGCCTAGCAACGCCTGCAAGTAATAGCTTACTCTGGAAAAATAGATGACCGATAAGAAAGAAGAAGAGGGGGGGCTGGTGGGGGTTCAATTCATTTATTATCTCTTGGGACAAGAGGAGCTTATTTCTGAGTCTGAGGAATGGGAAAGTAGGCTGTATATTGAGAAATATTTTAAAGCAATTGAAGATTATGTTATTTTCATTTTGCCTCCATTAAGGAGGTTTCATTTGGATGTTTCCCCCCCCAACAAAGTCAATTAACATTAATTTCACGCAGATAAAGGTGAAATAAGGCACTGAATTTGTATGTCTGCTGGAACTGGAAGGCTTCAGGGAGAATAAGGGTGGATGGGAGATGGCAGGTCAGTGTTGTGCATTGTATCCCATGGCCAGGAAACATTTCTCTGCGTTGTTTTGACAGAAAGCGCAGCGTGGTAAGACCACGACGAGATCGGAAAGAAATTGCCGAACAATCATCCGAGCAGTGTTCTTTCGGGCCGTGCGAGAGGTAGATGAAAAGTCTGCAGCAGTACCTTAAGGATACACCACCACCATACTGCGATGAAAGCTACCCTACAGTGTACTCATAAACCTCCCACAAATACAAGCTCAGCTGGAGCAACAGATATGCTTCATCTCAAGGGATGATGTTGCTGGTTTTTGTACAACATTTAGCCCGGGGCTAAAGCTCTGTAAACTTCTCCCTTGCTTTGGGATTCTTTCATTTTTTTCACCAAGCATCGATCGCAGAGCAAACACAGTTAAATCATTACAGCGTTGAGAGCCAGTACTGTACATTGGCCGTCATTATCATTCTGCGTAGCCGCACAATTTTGTATTCAGCTAGCACTGCGTTGCTTAAAAGCCTGATTATTATTATTATCTTTTTTGTAATTACTGTTTGGCTGTTTAATAAAGTGTATTGCTTTTTACAGGTAAAATAGTTTTAGAGAGCACTATCTCCAAATATCACTGACTGACTGACTGATGAAGTTAAAGCTTTGGTCGGCCATTTAGCCTAACAATGGACAAGCCAATCGCCCCCGCAGGCAATGGGATGTAGTCTATACTCTCTGTTGGCCTAGCAATGATCTAGCCAATAGCATATCAGTCATCCCTCCAGGCTATTGGATATAGTGAGCAAAGGAAAAGACTATGGGCTCTGCTTGTGAACGTGCAGATTGGTTGTCTGCCTGGAATACAGCTTTGTTTACATTAGTCATGGTTAGTGCTTGCTCAGTGCTGATCACAATGGAACACAGAGATAAATAGTGTTAACAAGAAAATTCCCACTACGTCGTTCAGATAATATTAACATCATGGAAGTAATTGACGTTGAACAATGCTCCACTGAAGATGTTCGTTTTGGTGGGTCTGCAATATTCATTTAAATTCCTCGTGAACTAAGCTGAATAGTACCTGAACCCAATGCAGGGACCTGTACTTTTATTTGACAATTATTTGTCTCAGGTGTCACGAAGCTTCCCCCAAGAGATACGTCTTAACTCAGTTAGCGCCGGTCGACGTTTAGATCAACTATCTCACTATGGACTTCCCTGCCAAGCGACTTTAATCGACTTTTATATAAAAGCATTGTTTAAGCTTTTATTAGGGTTAATAGACGGAGCGAAATGGTTAGCTTAGCTTCGGATGGTATCAACACGTGAACCGTGAAAAAAAAGGATACGATTATGACGTCACCTTTAAACCAGGGCTTCCTGTTTATATTAGCCTCTGCTAGCTGCTAGGCTCAATGCAAACCATCCGACCCTTACGCAGCTTCACTAGGTCGGATTTTGATTCGGAAACTTTCTGTGTGGCATCTGTATACGTTCCGGTGCCCATACCGATGGTGGTTTTAGACGATCAAGCACGAATTGAACAGTATTGAGCTCAGATGGCGGCCCGCGGGTCTTCCATTCTGAGTCAATGGGGAGCGATGTCATCGTCCCATCCTTGAATCTTGTGAATCTTGGTTTTAACATGGGGGCTTGTACAGTCTATCGTTTTAGTGTTACGATGGCTCGCTCTAGTGGTCATTTTGTGGTATGGTATGTCAACCTGGCTTTGAAAATAATGTGATCATGATGATAAAATATAGCTATTTCCTGGCGTTATAAGCGCACATTCATATTTAAATTTGGCTGGTAATGGGTTTTAAAATGTAGGAAATAACTCTTTAACGGGTAAGAAAGCCCAATTGAAACCTCTGTTTGGTCCTGAGCACTCTGATCTAAAAAAGACAGTTTCTGTTGGCAGATGGGCGGACCCGGAGAATCTCTCCGGGAGTCTCCGGCCAATAGCATGTGTTCTGCTTCCCCCACCTCCCTCTGCTCCTCTGCTCAGCGCAGAGAATGCTGCTGCGTCATGACATCAACGAATTCGGTGCGACGCCCCTCTGCACTCTGATTGGTTTGGGAAATTCTATACTTCCTCCAACAGTGATTTTAACACGATCGCCCAGGCTTTTTTTTCTTCCGATCGCCAAAATAAGCCTGGGTTTCCGAGGCTAGGTCCTGAGGAACTAATCTCTAGTTGGGTGAGGCTGCAGCTCCAAGCATCCCTGCTGCAAGCCATATAATTACTACTCAAAGAGCAAAATGCAATTAATGTTAGTCTGTATATGAGTTTTTGTAAACATCATGTATTCACCATCATTTCAGTGTATCAAAAATCTGGTTGGGATTATTATTACTGGGGAGTGTCTGGTGATGCAATGTGCACTGGTTTCATTCTGTGATTTTGGTACTGTGCAAGTGAACATAATTTGAGATTATTCATTGAAAATATTTGTGTGGCCAAACTAGCTCATTCATATACGCTCACATTGTATGGTTGTTGTGACTGTAGGTCGCAGTTTACTATCAGATCTGGACCGTTTCGGTCTGTCTGTCTGTATGGGTAACGCTTGTCTTTTTTGTTGATTGACCACTCTGACATCACGCTCTGACATCACTGTGATGTCATGGGAACCAAATCCCTTGTATTGCCACATATGGAGATCCCTGTGATGCAAGCAGGAACCAAATCCCCTTTATGCCCATATATGGAGATATGGAGATCCCTGTGATGCCTGGGGAGCAAATCCATGTTATGCCCATCTATGGAGATCCCTGATGTCATCAATATTAAGCCCATATCTGTGAATGGCAATATATAATCACTGTGATGTCAGTGGAACCAAATCACTTTTATTGCCATATATGGAGATCCCTGTGATGCCAGGGGCACCAAATCCCTTTGGCCAGATGGCCAAGACGTGGCGCGACCTCGCCCTTAGGCGTCTTACTGGTTATATACTGAGAATATTTGTGTTAGTAGATTTGATGTACATTTGATGTACATAGAATCGCAGATCCACTGCTCTGTATATATGGACATTAGGAGAGATGCTCACTGTAGCAATCAAATGTCGCTCATCCAACTGCCAGTGTTGGTCCAATTTTCAGAGCTGAAATGACTTCATTTGCAGGGTACTGAAACGACTAGCAAGATAAACAACAGTGTTACAAAAGCCTATAGGTGTCATTCAGAGATTGCTTTTTATTTGCCATCTGTACGCTGACTGACCCACTCAACCCAGCTCCTTTGAATCAAGGCAGCCAAGTCTTGGATGACTGGCTACTGTGAAATGTAACATTCTGGAGTGGGAAAGCTTGTTACTGCGGGGAGAATCCCAATCTCGCCGATGGCTGTCAGCGTCGCCTCCATCGCAGCCCTGTCGGCAGGGGTTTGTGCCAGCGGCGGTATGGTGTGACGACGGGATGTTCTCATGTTCAACAGGGCCCCCCTGGTTCTCCGGGCCAAGCTGGTACAAGGGGCGAGGGGAGATGCCAGCGAGATTTGTCTCTTTGAAAAAGCGGAGAGGAATACTCCGGCAGACATTAATGAGGGTCGTGGGGGGGGCTTTGCGGAGCGGACCCAACACGGAGCCTTGAGGGACGCCGGGGACATTTAAATATTGAAGCAGAGCGCCAGCCTCTGTCTCATTAGCGCTGTAATGAGGCTCGTTTGGGGAAAAGTTCCAACCGCCAAAAAAACAACAACTGGCAAATCGGCAAGTTTGTGTCGCACTCAGATGGAGTGTCGCTCTCGGATATTGGGGAATTTGCTTAGTCTTGTTAAACATGTGGTACAACACTGCTATTTTTGGCAGGATGAATTTGTTCCCCATATTTAAGGCTGTGTTGTCTGTAAATGTTGTCAATTTAGATTATTATTGATTACATGGAAAGCTGCCAGTACTGGTTTTTATCCAAAAGCAAGGGGTTTGCTGTATTGTGCTGTGGAGAATGCACACCCATTATCCAGGCCCACTGTATTTGGAAACATAAAGAATAAAAAAATATGATTTCAAGCTGTAGCTGTATTTGAAGTCAACAATGTTGATTGTGTGTGCATTGGTGTGACTGTGTGTGCGCTTGAAATTTTGATTGGACCATACATGTAGACGTGTGCAGTGCACTGCAGTATCCCTACTGTACCTGTAGTGTCTATTTGTGTGTGTGTGTGTGTGTGTGTGTGTGTGTGTGTGTGTGTGTGTGTGTGTGTGTGTGTGTGTGTGTGTGTGTGTGTGTGTGTGTGTGTGTGTGTGTGTGTGTGTGTGTGTGTGTGCGGCTGCGCGCGCGCGCGCGTGTGTGTGTGTGTGTGTGTGTGTGTGTTGGGGGGGGGGGTTACATTTTTGTCACAGCCACTGATTGCTACAAGGTTATGTGAGCTTGACTTAATTTGACTTCATTTAATCTGCTAAAGGAAATGTATTTTGCATCACTTGGCATTTAGGACATAGACAGCGAGGGAAAAGGCCACCAGCATTTTAATACAGCAACATAGAAAAGAACTACATTGATGTGTGGATATTGACACTTCTAGAATAGGTATACAGTATGGAGGCTGAACCCACCATTTAAAAGGTCACAATAAGTCTATCTGCTGTGATATTGAAAGTGCAAGTACAGTAAAATTTTATTCTTAGTGTTAATTTAACCCGGAGAGTGTAAAGATAAGTCCAACTTGGCTGTGTTCCTGTGTGTATCCCGTTCCTCCCATCCATGGTAGGGACTAGTGGTGCAACAATACTGAACCGAACCGGTGTACCGAACCGAACGGCCCTGTCCCGAACCGAACAGCCAATACAGAATGAACCAAATTTCGTAATTTTTTGGGGTGTGGCCACATAAAAACATCATTTTTAAATAACGGATTATCATGTTTTAGGGGGGAAACAAATTATGGCACCCCATCTTTGAAAATAACTAAACATTTTGGATTTTTCTTTTTTTCATTTTACATTTTTACTGTACAGAAACCGTACCGAAACCGTGAGCCAAAAACCGAGATACGAACCGAACCGTGGGCTGACTGAACCGTTGCACCCCTAGTAGGGACACGGTGAAAACGAGTGCCTCTTCAACCATTCAGGTTCAGACTTGTGACATTGTCATTTTGAAATTTTGCTGTTGACCTTTTTAACAAGTCATCTCTCCTCTCTTGTATCTTTGCTGTCACTCCACTGCACACACTCTATTAAAGCAGACATTCATACAAAAAAACATAATCTTTATACAGTAGGTTAAAAAAAAGAAAAGAAAAACTATTGTTGCTCTTGCACATTGCTGAAGTACAACTAGATTACTTGTGATTTTAAATTGAAAGAACAACCCACCCCCCACCCCAGTGTAGGCTTTAGACATATCTCATATGACCCGCCTGCTCTGTTGCCTTTCACTGCGATAGATATGACATCTCTGTGGTGTTTCCAGATAAATCACTTTTTAGCTACAGAAGGAATGTTTCAGTTGCGACTTTTTCTGTCTACAAAAAGACAGATGCCCTTCAGTGTCACTCTCCACAGCAGTAGCGGGCAATGTATCATGTAAAGTGTCAAGGGAAATGACAACAAGATAATTGGTAGCGTACTCACATTTTGCTTTAAGTGAAAACAAATGGATTTCCAAAGAGGATTGCGCTTTAAAAAAGTAAAGCTTTGTTTTGCACTGGCATATTATGCATGGATGGGAGTGAAGTAATGAAGAGGAGTATTAACGGATTGAGCATTAAAAACAAATGAGCATTCATTGCAAGGCATGAATATTCATGCCACTAATTCAAATAACCTTAGGCGACTGTTAGGACTAATGAATATTAAAGCAGCATGGTCACAGAGATTTGAACATTGCATTAGAGCTGACATTCTGAGATTATGTACAAGGGTAAACAATTAGAATGGGAGGGAAAGCATATTAAAGTGGTGATCAAAAGATGATGTAGATCTACAGCTCACTAAAAAAAATTGAATTATGTTGCACATTAGTTCTGGGACACTGGAAGTAATGTGTGATTTGACACATAGAGCCCAACCGATGCCAGATTTTTGTGTCCGATCCTGATCTTGGAGAGTGCACCGATTACTGATGTTTTAACTAATATTTTGTCAAAGTTTTAAAAAAATAGAAATGAGCTTGTGAGCTTGTATTTTTATTATTTTTTTGCCTATAATGACATGCTGGTTAAAAGTGGTTACAAATCAAGATAGATCTGCTGTGTAATTGCCAGTACTGATGTCCTCAAAAAAGTATAATAATAATGGCCAATATATTGGCCAATGATATCTTTTTTGATATGGCTCTAGTGACACAAACAGCAGTAGGACAAAAGTCACACAAAATCTGGGTTGCCATGTTGACCAGTTTGGTTTTAGTTGGAGCAGTCAGCAATGCCCAAAGGGGAGGTGAAGAAAGGGGCTTTACTGTACAGTACTGTACGCTGCTTATCAGATTGGGACTCGCCCTAGAGGGACCCAAAGGGTGACTAAACATGTTTGTGTTTTCCACAATGCTTTTGAAAAATAACCGGGGCGCCCTATACCGACGTAATCGGGAGAATCCCCACTTAAAGAGGGTTGGGGGTTGGTGGTGGGCTGGTGGGGGGCATGGCTGCTTCCTTTGAGGGATCAGCGTGGTGAGTCGTCCTCCTCGGTCGCCACCGCGGTGCTAATTAGGCCCACCACAAAGCCAGCCTGTGGGGATAATGTCCCATTATTAGAGTCATTTGTTTCAATTAACCGCTCTGTGATTCTACAATAGCATGGTGCAGCCCGGCGCGAGGAACCCATTACTCTCGCCCAGGGAAACCGCTGGGGTTTGAGAGGGCGAGAGAGCATTTTCACACGACGGTTAGGGATACCTGACTTCTGCCAGCGGTCACGCTGCCAGCTCCACGTAGTGCATAGTCACTTATTCACAGCAAGGGAGAGTTGATACAGCACTGTGATAGCCTTTACAGTTACACTACATGCCTCTTCTCAGGGTATACAAAGACAACAATGGACCATTAGTTAGATTCTGTCGACTAGTTTCCGAGACGTTAGTATTTCTCATTCCTCCGCACTTCACTGAGAATTGATTGGATGATTGTTGACTTGAGCATTGACCCCTGCACACTTGCAGGTTCTTTTTCTTCCCCCCTCATTCTTTTTCCCTTGCAGAGAACATTGCAGAGAACATTGCGGTTGACTGAATTGCTATTCTGCTACTGTAAACGTATGCCACTCTTCTCATTTTCAGCCAAGAATCTTTTCTTTTTTTTTTCTCTCTCTCAGAACAGCTAACTTCGGAGTGATGCTTTCTCTTTCGCTTTAGCACCAGGATTCTTTTGGTAACTCTCAGTGTGTCTGCTGCGCAGAATTGGATGAATTTGACTCACCTTTTGTCAGGGTCTTTTCATCAGAGTAGCACACATCTGCGGCCAAACAAAGCAGGTTGCTCTGACAACAACACCCTCCCCATCTGTGTCTATACCCAGGTTGACAATTAGCATATAGTACCTATGGCAACCAGCGAGCAGCCCATCATCATAGCTTTTCGAAATGTTTGTGCACTACTGATAGTGTCTTCTCTTAGTCACAGCTGGAGGCTGAGAGAGAGAAAAGTGGTTGAAGATTGTACATCAAGTATGAGTGTATAGAGGAGATTACGTTTCTGTAATTAAGCTGCCTCATTCTAGGTTACTCTGTTTGTTAATGGTTCAGGTGTTTTTTAAGCCATAAAAAGCAGGTGGAAAAAAACAAACAGGAAGATTATTTGTTGTTGAATACATTAGTTTGTGGTCCTTTTTTTACTATAAGGCTATCAACTATAAGGTTTATTGAAAAGTTCTTCAAATCATTTGGAGTTAAAAGGACACCGGGGCATTGATGCTAATAGTACAGAACACATTACCTCAAAACACCCCAGAATACAGCATTTTGGAGTGCTTTTCTTCCCATTCAACACTAGATAATGGAAACTTCGATTGATACCAAGAGGTTGCTGGCCTGTGATGCCTCTGTTGCCAGGGTCTCTCTCATTGGCTCTCATCCCCTGCTGCGCTGATGTTTACAAAGAAACATCACCAGCTCACATTAAAGGGTCCGAGTTGTCCCCTCGGGCTGTTGCTATGGAAATAACCCTGCTATGGTCGCCCATTCATGTTTGATTAATTGTTTTTTTTCCCCTCCTCTCAGTGCAGTTGCCTGCACAAAAGGCCTCTTCATAGGGTCATTTCATCTAGAAAACAAACAGTAGGAATATCCAAATGCATTTTGTGTCTGGACCTTCAGATGTTTTCCTCTTTGCTTCGGGGGCCTTTTTGTAGATGCTCTGTGGAGGTAAAGCCTTATAAATTGTTTGGACTAGTAGTGTTCCTTGATAAAGTTGTGTCTGTGGAGCTATGCAATCAAAAAGTCACACTCCAATTTTTCAGGGTGTCACAGACCTACCTGGAGTGTGAATATAAGCATTTTTTCCCCCTTTTTCCCTGTTAAATTGCACTGTGTAATGCGGCACTACAGCAACCCACTGGGGCCAATTAGGATGCCGGCAGAGCCAGAAAGTGCGTAACAGATGCTTTTGCCACTATTTATTAAAATCCAATCTGCGAGGCCCCTCCAACAGCTCGTTAAACTAGCGTTAATCTAATTAGCTCTCACTTGCCACTGTTTTCGCCACATTACCAAATACAAGGGCTTCAGCTTCGCAATTTAGGCTGATTAAGTAGACCCTATGCTGCAAGGCAAGGCTCGTACAGGGGAGCCTCTCCGAGCTGTCAATCATTCTCTCTTTTTTTCTGAGTGTAATAAACCATGCAGAATATTTCAGCTCAGGTTTTTTGGCTCGGGATGGATTTGGAATATCTGCTGTGGGAATATTGGCTGAAATGGAGCCCACTGTGCCAGCTCAGTAGTGCAAGTCTACGTGTCTGAGCCAAACACTAACAAAACATTCCACATCATAAAGACTTTGTGTATTTGCCGTGGCATGGCACCAGAACTGGATGCAGATTCCATAATGGTCGCCTTCTTCTTTCCTTCTCCTGGGTTTATAAACCATTCTCACTCTTATACGCTGTCGTGTCTTTTAGATCACAACCATGTATTCCACACTTCCGGTTCATAATTGTTAGGGCAGAGTACTGTATTTTTATTTGATGAGTACTGCTCTCTGGATGGGCGCCTGCTTCTACTCAGGGATTTGGGCGGTGGTTTTTTGACATGCAGTTCTGTTCATTGCTTGCAGATGGACAGAATGACATGGAGCGGTAATGTCTTCCAGATGAGAGACATATATATATATATATTTTTGAAGCTTTGAGCTAACGTCAGCCCTCAGTGGTATAGGTGAAGTGAATTAAGACTATACTCAAAGACACCACTAAAGCACTAACACAAGGGAGCAAGCATGATGAGAAAATTGCTACTTTTCAGGGCTAAAGGAATCAATCACTTAAACGACGTGGACTATAAAGAATTTGTAGTGACTAGGAAATAAATCTGTACCTCCAAAAACCCAATTCTTAAGGCACTTTTCATCTGACCGATAACCAGACATTGTGAGTCCATATGCTGTAGCATCCATTATAGTACAGTAGAGATCCATTCAGTTTTTTTTAATGTTGTATAAGAATAAGGTGATGATGGCTGCTTAAAGCATTACCAACTGCATGCCCAAATGTATTTATTTTTCTACATTATAAAGATGATGCATGAACAGTTATTAAATTTGACAAGACTGCGTCTTTCATTTTTCATACTGCTTTATTACATTGTTACCATAACTACCGACACTAGCCAGTCCAACACACACACACACGCACGCACGCACGCACGCACGCGCGCGCGCGCACAAATATAACACTTTTGGCAGTATTTCATTCTTGGGTGGAATATATTTCAGTGTACCTTCTAGTCTTTAAAGTGGAATTACAAGTAGCAACTGACAACTCGACGGGCAATTATAAAAGGTAGTGGCTATTCGGCCATTGTTTTCTCTGGAACCTACACCACATGATTGGCTGATATTACGTTTTGGAATGTATTTGCGGTTGTTTATTTGATATTTTTTTTAGCCATGGTTAGGAACTGTTAGTATGGTTAATGCTGTAGAGGAGCACATTCACATATACATTTCCCCATGGTCATGTTACTGTACATGGCAATGCCAAAATGAGACATGCAGAGGTGCTGAGGTTGGAAGCTCTGTTGCAGTTCAGTCCCGCCCCATCGTTGGGACTGGCTGAGACACACACACAGCACCGTTCCTCTTGGAAATACGTTACGATACCTTAACGTTACGTTACAAGCTCACAGCGCGGCACCGAGTGCCACGCTGCGAGCTTGTAGATCTGCTATTTTTGAAAAATCGTGCAAATCTTTCCCTGGAACAAAATATTTTGAGATGCAGGGCCGCGGTCAAATACATATAATTCGAGGGGTCCTTCACATTAAAAAGCTTGAGCACCACTGATATAGAAACATACATTTTTCAGAAAAACGTTAGGATTTAGAATACTTTACTTTACTTTAATGGGTTAAATACTCTGAGAATACCATTTCACATGGTCTTTAAGCTTATATGTATGTGGTTACGGTTATGGGGGAGGGCATTCGGGAGAGGGCATTCAGTGCAACCGGTGGGTTAATAGTGTCCTGGCCTTTATAAAAATATGTTTTATTACACTGAGCAATGGGGAGATGGAAAAGAGGGGCCACAGTCAAGCGATAACATAAGTACCACAATGTGCATGCAGAGTGTCAGCGGATCTGAAAGGTGGCTGGATAAAGCAGGCCAGGATCATTTTTGGCCACTACGTTTTATTTAATTAAAAAAAAAAATGATGTAGGAACCCACTTGTTGCCAGGATTCTGTTTGGTGGTGAACATCTGCTAGCTAGATCATTGGTTCTCAAACTGGGGTCCGAGGACCTCCAGGGGTCCCCAGTAAATAATATACTGTAGCATCACTATCATTTTAACCACTTTAACCATTCATATGTTTGCTATTCAAAAAGGATCTACAAACTCACAGCAAGCTTGTACGCCTACTATTTTGTATGTTCGTAAAAAAAATAAAACTTTTGAGAAAGGGGGTCCGCAGCCGAACACATATCAATTTGGGGGTCTTTGACATGAAGAAGTTTGAGAACCATTGATCTACTAGGCATTATTCTCACTACTGTTGCGTCCATGACTGTTTATCTATTTATAAAGCCTCAAAGAAATGGAGTCTGCAGCAGCAGCATAAAGCTGTCCTTTTCTGTGTGGAGAGTACCAGGCTTGTCTCATGGTCATAGAATACAGGCGTGCCAGTTCGATAAAGTTAAGATGAAGAATGAACTAAACCAGAGAGTGTAGTTAATAGAATGTCTCAACAGGTACAGGTCAGGAAGTCAGGAACTTCTTGGGTCCCAACCCACTCGTTTAAAAACATTGGTCAATAATAAGGTCTTCATTTCACCCGTCATGACTAGGGCTGTCACGATTAGGACATTTTACATGACGATTAATTGTCACTCAAATAATTGCGATTAACGATTTAATTGTGTATTTGTCGTTGACAATTACATTCCTGTTTGGCTTTTAGGCTTTGAATTTGCACTTGGCAATCATGACACAACTTAAATATACAAAGAAATTACTAACATATTTGACAACTTTATACTTAAAAAAGAACATTGATAGTGGAAATAGCCGATCTACAAGCTCACAACGCGTCGCGATGGGACGCGTTGTGAGCTTGTAGATCTGCTATTTCCACTACTTTTTGAAAGTGTTTGTAACTATATTAACATTTCTCAACATGGAACCGATTATGACGATTATGCAAAAGAATTGCAATTATCTCAAATAATTGCGATTAGACGATTATGTAATAATTGTGACAGCCCTACAGATGACACCAAAAAACACACTGTGGCTTGAATTCCGGTTCATTGAGTCGATCCAAAGATGGGTGACGATTGTAATTTTCACCCCAATGTGTGTGCTATAAGCTTTCTTCACGCCTCAAAGCAGACTAGAAAAAAGTTGTTGTTGCTTGGCTTTCCTCCAGACAATGTTCAGGGCTACTTTGGGAAGGAAAAGCTGTGCATGTCTCATGCTAGCTCATCTTAGAAAAGCCATCCAACTTGGGTTTATATTTTCATGGTTAAATCTGGCCCAGCACTTTTTTTTTCTCTCTTCTTTTTTATTTTTCTCATTTTCTTTCCTCCGGTCGGCCTCTGCCTGAAGATTATTCCACTACCAATCTTTGATTGATGTTCTTGTACTTCTTATTTGAAAGAGTTTTCCTCTGTAGTGAGATGAGCCGCAGAGTATTGCTTGTACCTCAGACTAGCTGGCTTGACTTTAAAGCTCTTAAGGCCACTGCGCATTCAGCCCTTCTTTTCTTTTCTTTTCTTTTTTTTTCTTCTTTTTTTTCCTCCGCTGCAGAAATAATGGTGAAGAAAGTGAATAAATAATGATTATCACATGTTCTCATTCTAACTACAATAACAAGGTGAGTCTCTCAGAAAGTTTAAAGTAAACTATTATTTAACTCTTATTTCTTACATGGGGTGTTTGCCACCCCCTATGAAGTAGGAGAAAAATGGGCACCATGTGAATATGATAAATCGGTCTATGGTTCTTATCATTACCACTGTGAGACGGTCTCATTTGTTTGGGGAACTTTTGTCTAATTTGAACATCTCTGAAGCCTGATTTATACTGTGTCACAACACATTGTGAGCTTATAGATTTGCAATCTTGGGTGGGTGGCACCGCCATACGATGGAGCGAAGACTATAACTGTCTCCTGCTATGCTTGTCCATTTCTTCACCATCCATCCATCCATCCATCCATCCATCCATCCACTCCTCCCTACATCACTCTGTTTCCTTTATCTGTTCTCCCTACATCAACTCAAGCTCTGTCCCTTCCTCTCTCACTCTCTCCTTTCCGTGCCTTTTTCTCTCTCCAGCTACATTTACCCCCCCCCCCCCCTCTCTCTCTCTCTCTCTCTCTCTCTCTCTCTCTCCACTGTTTTGATAGTGACGCAGTTATCAGGCTGTCAATTCTAATCTTGTCTTGCCAGTGCAGTGCTGTCCATTCAGAATTACAGCTACCCACACCCCCACCTCCTACCCCCAATGCCTTTATCCCTATCATTCTCTCTCTCTCTCTCTCTCTCTCTCTCTCTCTCTCTCTCTCTCTCTCTCTCTCTCTCTCTCTCTCTCTCTCTCTCTCTCCTTCCCTCCCCCTTTCCTCTCCCTCTGACAACAGCAGCACTGATGGGATGAGCTCTGGCTGACACTGTGGTTCAATGTTTTGCTGGTGCACTGGAAAGCTGAGTGCCTATACTGTATTTATAGACTGTTTTGGCATTTTTTGGTTTTCTGTAGAAAGATGAGTATCTTGCATTGTATGCTGGATGGTGTTTTTGGGTTGAGTGCAGAATATTGTCCTGTAGTAGGCCCTACACAGGTGTTCATTGAGGCTACTGCTGCTGTGGCGATTATGAGCTCATCCCATCGCCAGGGCAGGTTTATTGCCGAAGCTCATGGTCCATCCATTCCTCCTCTCGATTCTTTTCAGGGTCAAGTTTCAGTTAAATCAATATTCTGTCCTCTGCTATCAATATTCTCGCTGCTCCAACACTCCAAAAAACAACATGAATATGGTCAGCAGCACTGTATTGTATTTTTTTTAATTTTTCCTGGTTTGGTTGTCATTTTGCTTCATGTCACCATGCCTCCCAGTTTGTAAATATGCGTGATATTTCTTGAAGATTATTTTGCTTTTTCCATTTTTTTCCTTTTTCATTCCATTAGCACTCTCTTCAATTTATTCTACTCTCACTTCAAAGGCAGGGTGGAACAGATGTCATTTCAAACGCCTGTCTTTTGCCTCATTGCATAAAAGTGAGGGATGATTATTTTTTAATGAAACTGCATGTGCTCACACACCCAATTGTTTTTTGTATAAATACATAAATATATAAATAATAATACGGCTATCACCCAAAGCTGTGAAGTAGACAAGAAATAGTTTAATTTCATTCAGAAAGGAAATGTCCATTCATTTCATTTAAGAAAAATAAATAAATACATTTTAGTTTCTCTTAAGCTTCCCAATGTGAGCCGAGACCTCGAATTCTGATTAGTTAATTTCATGCTGTGTGGAATATCTTCAAGACTTTTACTTCTTCCCCAAACAATGCAATTTTCAAAGGCAATCATTTCCTGTTTTCAAATTACCAGTCAAAGGCAAAGATACGGTGTCCTCTAATCCCAAGATAAGTATGCATTAGAATGGATGCGAGTCCCTTTAAAATTTCTCGCGTCGCAATTTGATACTCTTTCTTTGCACAGCAATGGTTCCTTCACATGTCTTGTATCCCCCCTGCTGTGTTTTAACACCCAAGTACCAGATCAGAGGATCTGAAAAGGAGATTTCAAATCTTAAATAAATCACAAAGTAATGAAAAAGGGACATTTTTGGTAAATCTTCGGACAGGCTGCCAAAAAAGCCATCTTGTTTGTGGGTACATTACCAGCATCTGCAGTATATTTCTTCAGTCTCATGCAGTAACATTTGGTTACATTACCAACATCTCACTCTTTCACTCTCATCTATATTACCAGCAGCATCTCACTCTTTATTCAGACTCATGCAGTAACGTTTGGCTATACTGTACATCACCAGCATCTCACTCTTTCACTCTCATGCAGTAACGTTTGAGTGACTCTGGGGAGCCCTCAGCCATACATTGCGTGCATATACATCCTTCATTCGACACAATACCTCCGTATATCATTATATATTCAGTGTGTCATTATATCTTTTATCATTACAGTCTTACAGATGGAGATTGGATTGTTGTTTTTCTCTCTCCTTTATGGCAACCAAGAAATCAGGTTAACTGATGTTCCATTGGTACTAATGGCAACATCAAGCTTTGGCTCCTCCCCCTTGCCATCCTCCATTAGATACACCTCTTCTCTCTTCCATCTCTCTCTCGCGCTCTCTCTCTCTCTTTCTCTCTGCCTCTCCCTCACCCTCCCTTTCTCCTTCTCTTTCTCTCCCTCTACCCCCCCCCCCCCCCTCCCCCTACTCTGATGGCTGATGTTCTCTTCTCAGCAAGGAAAGCAATTTCCATATAGAATCACAGGCACGATCAGGTGACCTGGATTTGACTCCCCGTCAAAGCCTCACGTGGAAAATGGAAACCTATTCATGTGTATTGGATCCAGTACATCACGTAGTTGTCACTGGTTTCTCCCCTTGAAAATGCGGCAAGATTGCAATGTGTTATTGTGGACCAACCAATTCAGCGAGTCCTTCAGAATACAGCACAGAGAAGGAAATGCTTCCTTGGCCTGCGTTACAAAGAAATGTAGCTCTCTGTGAGCAAACGTGTACACTGTAAGACACACAACAAAGATGCAATGTTGCGGTGAAAAGAGCAAATAGACCCAGAGAGTGCAGCAATTTAACAACATTGTAGTAGCACTGTGAAACCGCCTGAAATCTATGAGGTACTAATTAGGACAGGCCTCTCTCTCCCCATCCCACCCCTGGCCAGCCTGCCCCTGCCCCTGCCCCTACCCCTACCGACCCAACCCTCCCCCAGAGGCCAACCTAGCTGACTGACATCCTGTTAGTCTTCGTTCACCCATGTCCGCAAATTGATCTGTTTTCTCTTCTCAGAACAAGATTCAGCTGCCTCTTCTGAGAACTCTGCTCTGCTCTCTTTCTGTCCGTCTCTCTCTGTCCGTCTCTCTCCTCTCCTCTCCTCTCCTCTCCTCTCCTCTCCTCTCCTCTCCTCTCCTCTCCTCTCCTCTCCTCTCCTCTCCTCTCCTCTCTCCTCAACAATGCTGAGTGCAGTCTGGGTTCAGGTCTATTTTATCTTAACTGTTTGGATCATGCCCATTGCCCAATCTATAGCATCCAAACATGTTGGACATAAGCTATCACATGGTGGACGTCTGATCCCTTCTACATTAATAATGCATGTATCAAGGCGTGGCCTCCCTCTCCCTGGACAATCTTTAGCTACCGATAGTTACCCTACTATATGTGCAGGTTGTGAACGGACACTTGACAATGCAGTGTTCAGTGGCAAAGCTCTGAATGGCATTTTTCACACACTGACAAACTTTCACTACAGTGGAAGGTCAAGTTTATTAAGTACTGACGGTTCAAGTGGTTAAATATCTGAAAACACACATTAACATGAATCCAAAACACACTGTTGATCGTGCTGTCAAACAGATTGTGTGGGTCCCTGCTTCATCTCTCTCTCAGCTAAGGGGTCCTTGGCCTGAAAACGTACATAATGTACTTCACGCTGTCTGTCATGACCTTCGGGTCGTACCTCGAAAAACACAAGTCATTTGCATCACTTATTTCTTTACTAACAAAATTTGTTTTCTCTACTCTCTCTCTCTCTGTGTCTTCCTTTCCTGGTTCTCCCTCCCTTTCCAGATAGGAGAGAAGCGGCCCTCATCAGAGATGATGAAGCCCAAGCCCAAGCCCCAGAAGAAGAAGAAGAAGAAGGACCCCAACGAGCCCCAGAAACCTGTGTCCGCGTACGCGCTGTTCTTCAGAGACACGCAGGCGGCCATCAAGGGCTCCAACCCCAACGCCACCTTCGGAGACGTCTCCAAGATCGTGGCCTCCATGTGGGACAGCCTAGGGGAGGAACAGAAGCAGGTAAGACACATTCTAAAGTATAGGCAGCAAGTCCCCATCCCCGCACATAGGGGACGCAGGTTTGCATTTCACCAGCGTTGGTTTTACTGAGATTAGGGTTAGGGTTAAGGTTTGATTTAGGTGCTACCTGGCGGCACTCCGTACTCCCGTCCCCGTCCCCTCCCCACGGGACGGGACCGGGATGGGACGCGTCCCTGTCTCCAGGTGCTACTCCGTCCCCACGTGGGGACGGGTCCCCACCGTTGGGACTCGTCTCCGGGACCGGGATGCCAAAAGAGATCGCCCTCCCTCAGTATAGGAGTGGTTTTCAACCTTTTTCACGTCAAGGTCCATTATTTATTTGGCATTTGAGCCGCAGACCACCAATTGATGAGATTTAGCTCCCAATGCATCACGATGCATTGTGCTTGTAGATCAGCTATTTATGCTGTATTTGCATGTACAATAAAGTTGGGCATTAATTTAAGAAAACATTAAAAGTTGGAAAATGAAGATAAAGGTTTTCTGCCTGACAGCAACGTTATGCCAAATACACTGGAGTTCACAGCCATAGTACATACTGTATGCCAACACACTGAAGTTCATACGGCCATAGTGCATACTGTATGCCAACACACTGAAGTTCATACAGCCATAGTGCATACTGTATGCCAGGAGTGTCAAGCAGCAGGATCTACAACTCTAGTCAAGCTGTGAATACCAGCCATGTTCAAATGTGGGAACGCTAATGCAATAAACACGGCATCCATACTGTAGGTCAAGAGTTCGTGTTACTACTGTACATGTATTGCATTACAGCACTCGGGGTCTTATAGAGACACACACTACACAGCTGCCTACACAGACGGTGTGAAAAGTACATAGACCTGTCCTACACAGTACATTCATTTTCCATACTAGCACATAGGTGCATATTCCCACAAAATGTTGAGAATAGCTCCATAGCAGGATTGATAAAAAAATCACACTTGTGTGAACTGAGCGGTGGAGGCTGCGTGTGTGTGTGTGTGTGTGTGTGTGTGTGTGTGTGTGTGTGTGTGTGTGTGTGTGTGTGTGTGTGTGTGTGTGTGTGTGTGTGTGTGTGTGTGTGTGTGTGTGTGTGTGTGTGTGTGCGTGCGTGCGTGCGTGCGTGCGTGTGTGTGTGTGTGTGTGTGTATGTGTGTATTTGTGTGTGTGAATGTGAGTGAGAGTGTGCCTGGCCTGGCCTGTTCAACAGCGCCCCTCCCTTAACATGTGTGGTCAGAAAAGGTATAGCAGGCTACATACACCACAGGCTACATACAGACAGACAGACACACACACACACACGGATACACACACGGCCACGCTATGGAGACGGTGTGACCACCGCTCAAAAAAAAAACACACCAAAAGTGCACCGTGTACACACGCGCGCACACACACGCATACACACGTGCACACACGCGCACACGTGTGCACACCTTCTCATACTGTACCACCGGTAGATGGAGCGCGTGCTCCACCAGTGAGGGAGCCGGAGTTCCTGGGCATTACGCGGTGTGTAATTACCAGAACATTGCAGTGAGATAGAGCTCACCTTAATGAGCCAGTTCTTCTCTTTCTAAAGATAATCCATCCGTTTATCCTCACTCCCCTGGCTCTCATTAAAATGATTTTCTTTCTAAATTTAATTCAAGCCACGGAGAGGGAGAGCGAGGGGGAAAAGGGGGAGAGAGAGAGAGAGTGTGTGTGTGTGTGTGTGTATGTGTGTGTGAGTGAGAGAGAGAGAGAGAGAGAGAGAGAGAGAGAGAGAGTAAGGGGGTAGGGGGGTGGGGCAGTCCTGTGCAACAGCAGCCATAAAACAGTCTGAATCTAATGAGGTTGGACATTTTACAGGCGAGGTCTGGCCAATGTGGGAACAATACACATACACATGAGGACATGTAGGTAGTCG
>NC_137818.1:27106142-27138642 GCF_963921795.1 Nannobrachium achirus | reverse complement strand
ACACGCACACGCACACAAGAGTAAGTGTGCATGGCCCCTCTTTCTCCTATTCCCATCCATCTGTCAAGGTGTCTATTGATCATTACCTTGGCCCCAGCTCTATTCATACAAATGGGCTCCATTACTTCCTAATCAACACTGATGGCTAGAGATGAGCAATCTGACAGCTCATCATAAGGCCTGGAGAAGGGTGGAGCGGGGTGAGGGTGGGAGGAGGAGACTTGAGGTGCACTCGCTCAGAGTGCCGATTTACAGAATGAAAGGGTTCAAGTTTGGGTGTCAACTGGGAAAACTTATGTGCGTGTGTGTGTGTTTTTTACATTTGAGTTGTACAACACAGTGTATCAGATATTATCATCATCATTAGCAAGGGGTGGGGGTGGAAAGTATGCAATCAGTGCTTTAGGAGCGAGTGATTGATTGATGGATGATTAATTAGAGGTTGAGCATTGATTCTAAATAATATGCCACTAATTGGGAGGCAGTGCATGATGGATCTCTACCTTGCTTTCATCACTGGTTCTCAAAGTGGGGTTCTGGGGCCCCCAGGGGTCCTTGAGGTGGTTCCAGGTGGTCCCCAGCAAAACGAAGAACAGCTTAAACAAATAAACACATTTTATTTCTAACAACGTGTCGCAATGCAATGTGTTGTGAGCTTGTGGATCTAGTATTTTGAAAAAGCTTGACAAATGCTGACAAACATTCTCTTATCGGGGATCCCTGGCACAAAATATCTTCGTCCAAAAATACATAACAATGGGGGCATACTTGACATGAAAATGTTCGAGAACCACTGACCTGATCTGATCTGTTCTGATCTGTTCTCTCTGGTCTCTCCACAGACGTATAACGACCCTGAACCAAAAAGTGCCGGGCAGACCAGCCAGCCCTCCCACCTGCTCCCGCCCAAGCAGCCCCTGTACAGCGTGCCCCCGCAGTCCTCCTCTCCCTACCTGGGCCCTCCCGGCTCCTTCCCCCTGTCGGACCTCCAGAGCTTCGCCGGGCCTCCCCGCCACGCTCTGGCCCGGACCCTCAGCCAATCCCAGATGCTGCCGCCCAGCATGAGTGCCTCTCCCCCCTCCCCCTTCCAGATCAGCCCGCCGCTGCACCCCCACGCGCAACTCTCCCTGCACCAGAGCTCCCTGCTCAACCAGCCAATCCGCATGCAGCAGGTGCAGTCGCAGCCAATCATCTCGCACCAAATGGGACTCCATTCCCCTCCTCTCAGCCAACAGGTGGGAGGAACAACTCAAACAGTAACACACATAACATGCTGCTTCTCCAATGCGAATGAAGAGAATTACTTGCATTCACCGCTGTACACTGCAAAATCGTTAGATGTTAAGAATTAACCCTGGTGGGCCGTTTTGTTACACAGTTAAATGAACACTCAGTTTTGCAGTAGTTTTCAACTCAATATCCACAATGAATACAGTCTGTAGTTCCATTACAGTATGAAATACTTGGCATTGTTATTTGTTCCTTGCAATTCCTTGCTGCTTCTAGATAATGATCACAATAATTCATATGCTGATCCTATATTGCCACAAATAGGAACATATTCAGACCATAACCTTGAATTATTTTAACCCCTCATTTCATGACAATTTGAATCATATTTAAAGGCTGTAACCGATTTTAAGTACCCTCTCGCCTGCTGTCCCCCCTCAGGGCTTCTCCCATATTCAAGCTGAATACCAGAACAGTGTGGGGGGTTCTCAGTCGCCAGGGGCCCCCAATCCACATGGACAGAACCCTGACTGGGATGGCGAATACTGCAACAGGGACTGTGGACCCAACCACTGCAGGTGAGCATCAGTCTTCTGCAAGCCAGCATTGCTGTTCCAAATGTGGAAAAGATCTGATTTATAGCTGTCAGGCAGCACAGGCCTGAGGTTTTCCAAATGTGTGTCACAAAAAAATGATTTTCTGCTCCAGTGTAACAGCTTAGGACATTTGATTGGGCAAGACTAGAAAAGAGTTGTGTGACAAAGTTATTAATTTTCCAAATGGATTCCTCTAAACTACCTCACTTACACACTCAGGAACTCTGACAAAATTAATCGCAAACTGTGATTTCCATGCTAAAGCACCAGCAAGCATCCGCCTTGAAATTGAAACGGGTAATGCAGGAGTAGAACAACGCTTTTCCCACGCTCTGTGAAAGTGTGACATCCAATTAAGTTTCCCTTTGTTTTGCTCAGTACACAGTGCCTTATTGAATCAAGCCATTCAGGCAGGCACAGGATTGAGGCTGCCATCGTCTCGCACCTGAAACTCTGTGTTACTATTCTGAGAGGCAACAAAGTGTTTATGCCTTGTCTGTACAAGTGAATTATCTGGATGTCAAGTGGGATCATACCGGGGTCAAATCATCTTTAAAGTAGTTTGAAACATATTGAGTAGTTTGGGCTTATGTCTGCCTCTGTGTCATTTGGGGGCACTTTTCATTTATAAGTGTCAGCAAAGATAAATTGAGAGCAGATTGTATTCGGCATAACACTGGCCGTGTTCTATTTCTTGCGTGATTTTCATCTATTCGCCGTTACCTGTTGTTTGCCTACTGTTTGTTATGTTTAAGGGTGCAGTCACACCGAACTCTGATTCTGCCTATGCGGGCGTATTCTTTCATTCGAGGATTTCCGCAAAGAAACACTTTTCCCATTGAAAAGCACTGATAGAATCCACCGGCATAGGCAGAATTAAAGATTGGTGTAATAGGGTATTTAGTTATATTTTATATCTAAATACTCAATGAGTCTCCTACTGACCGATGACCCGGTCATCAAATTATTGTCTGAGGAATTCAACAATTCGATGAATTCAAGGCTTCAGGGGTGTGTAATGGATAGAAAATAAGTAATTGTATGGGTGAACTACTCCTTGCATGTTGCTATCTTTGTCAGGTCCAATAAACTATTTGACCCATACCTCACTGGAATTTTACATAAATCTCTAAGTCTGTCCATTTTGACCTAATCTTTGTTTGTATGTTTGCTCCTCAGCAGTGGTATGGGAGCTCGAGACAAGCCTCTCTACCTCACTTGAAGTTGAAGGACCTCCAGACGTCAGACTCCAGGGGCAGGGAGCTTTCCAACACAACCACAACATCATCATCATTGTGTCATCTTCTCCCACCATCTCGTTCTTTCTTTTTACTCTGCAGGATTTCTAAAATCCCAAAGACTTTGCTACAGTTACTTCACCTATTTGCCAAGCACTTAGACCGGACAGGAGCCCGAGGCACTTCTCTTACTTTTCATCCCCCCGTCCCCCTTCCCCCCGTTTTCTGTGAACGTTCCATTTTCGCTGGGACCAGGAGCTCTGAGCTCATGCCATCCTACTGGATTTGAAGACCAAAAGATTAAAATAAAAAAAGTCTTCTTGTTTTGTTTTGAGAATTTTTAAGGGTGATTTTTTTCCCTTCTCCACTCCATTACTCGGTTCTTGCCATGGACTGCCCACATTGGGGAGATCAAATGCTCTAAGCGTACTCAGTGTATAGGGGTCTTGGTTAGGAAGCGCTAACGCAGGACCCTAGAATATATAGTCACCTCACCAGGGGTGGATATACTTCAGCAAAGACTGAAACACCCAAGCTTAACTTAAACCAAGATAGTCAAAAACACATTAAACATTTGTACATCATCCTACCCTTAGTAAAGGACTCCCTCATTAATGTATTTTTTCTTCCCCTCACAGAGTGATTGTAAATATCACCAAAATGGATTCCTCTCTTTATGTGTGTATTTAGCTGCGGTCCCTTGCTTTTTTTTTATTTTGACTTTTTATTTTTTGATTATGTGATTTTTGTGCAGGCCGATTCAGTGATGGAATACACACACTAAAACTTGTGTTGAAACTGTGTTCACTGGTCTTGCCTCTCGCTCTCTCTGAGAGAGAGACAAATAACAAAGACTGTACAAAGTTTCAGTTCCTCCAGTGGTTCCTGTACTGGCGGAGTTCCGACTCTTCAAACATGGCCTCAGGATGCGACTGAACTGTAGAGGTCAAAGGTTGCAACCTCTCCTTTAGCTCCTCCTCCTGCTGGTCTTAGGGACCACGCCCCCCTGCTTCCCACAGCCCTGCCCATTATTCCCCATATTCCCAACACCACTTGTACAGGTGAATTTAAACAAACAAAAAAAAGTTGCTAAATGTGAAATGTTACTAAAGGAAATTTAAAAAAGTAAAAAAAAAAAAAAAAAAAACTTAACAGTGGGTTTTAAAAGTTTTTGACTAGTTTTATTAGGTGTTTTAGAATTGTGTTGAACTCATCTTTATCATTTTTTGTGAAGAAAAAAAAAAACACGACGTAAGGCATTTTAATTCTTAAGGCATTTCTTTCTCTTTCTTTCTCTTCTTTTTTGTTTTCTTTTTCTCTTTTTCATTGTAGCAGGATTTGAGTTTCTGAAGCCCAGTCAAATGGGGTAGATATTTTCATTTTGTGTATAAAACCTGCCAAATGTTTCTTTTAATTGTAAATCCAGTGGTGAGAGAGCCCATTTACGTTATGTTGAATATCATATGTTTTGCAATATGGTCATTCTATTTAATTTGGTTGCAGGTTTCACATATATTTATGAATGATATGAAGTAACGTTTTGGCTTATTTTCATCAGGGTGCATTATTATTATTATTATTATTATCATCATCATTATTACACTTATTATTATTATTATTGCTCAAATAACATGATTATTTGAATAATTATTTTTACATTAACTTGTTGGTGGCACATTGCCAGTGTAGCCTACCAGCATTAAATTCATTTTGTGTCACAGATTGCTTCTTTTGTTTTCTTTTGTCTGTAATAAAATGTTTTAAGTGGAGAATTGAAGGAGTCTGTCTCAACTCATTTGCACCCATTCAGTTCAGTTTGTTTTGAATTGATGTGTCATAAGACACACATAAAACCTTACGTAAGGACTGTATTGATGCCGGTAGCTTCTCTGCATCACTGTGTAGCCTGGTATTCAACATTCCGTATAAGTCATATGCTAAAGAAAGTGTACACCTTTGCCAGAAAAGTGCCGAGTTGTTTAGACAAAGAGACCCTAACATATAAAAAAGAACAGTTTTCCCTGCATATGTCTAAGGCAAGTCAAGAGTACTTAGACTTTCATACAGTCACAAATGTAAAACTGACAGCTGGGTGTTCCTAAGGTGCTGTGGGGTGATGCGTTAAAGTTTCACAGTGTACATTCATGTCACAGAATGTCATGTGTCATATGCTGTGGATTTTGTTTTGTTTTTGACACACATATCATCCAGATAATATATCAAGATGTATTTCTCTGTCCGGAGTCTGTGCGTTTCAGGTGATTGAATGATGGGCTGATGCAGCACAACATGGTCTCTCGGCCAGGTCCACCTGAAAATGAAAAAACCGTTGCCTCTCACTTATGAATTTCACAGTTGGATTAAAGATAGAAAAGAAATGGAATCTATCACCCTCCCTCTCCCCTCTCTCTCACTCACTCTATCATTCTCTCTCTCTCTCTCTCTCCTCTCTCTCTCTCCTCTCTCTCTCCTCTCTCTCTTGATGACACAGTGCCCCCTAGAGGCAAATTGTGAAACGGACCCCAAAACAATGTCTTCTTATTATTACACAATGGGAGGAGAAAATAAGTTAATTAAAGGTCAAGCAAGTATTTGAGAGTAGATGAACTGGAATTACACTTTGACACTGACATAAAACAAATTATTTTGTTAAGGATTCCATGTTTAGGAAAATAAAATTGGAAGAACTTCTCTCTGTGCTAACAACTTGCGTTATTCATTAATTGTTTGTTTGTTTTGAATACATTTTCTGTTGATTCAATGAACAGTCTGAGTAATATCAGTCAAGTGAATGGACTAATTGGTTTTATTCTGTTCTGCTGCCACACAAAGGCTATAGGCGTTCCTCTAGCCCCATCTGCTGGTGGTAAATATAGAAACACTGGCACACGTTCTTCTTTGCCTTATCAGCTTTTTGTTTGTTTGTTTGTTTCCAAAAGGAATTATGCAAAAGTAAATTCAGGAATAAAAGGCTGATGTTTTAGCTTACCAAAGCTTAAAAGAAGGGAACCCAATAAGCTTGCTCAACTAAATCAAATATTTTGATTCTATTCAAATGTAATTATATCCAAAAACTATGATTAGCCTACTTATGATATTAACCAATAGGGTAAATTTTTAGGTATTTTAGGTATTGATGAAGTTTGCTGCCTTTTTATGCGCATTTGCATTAGGAACTACATCATAACAACAACACATAATCATTTGGGCAGCAATATTGGCATGTTACGAATCTCCCATCACTATTGTCTCCAGCTAGTGATCAGTTCCAAACAGTGGGCTACACATCCAACCCTTTCATTTCCTCCTCCAGCGGATATGAACTCTCCTGTCAGAAAATACATCAGCGCTACCATTGTCTGACAGCCAATGGGCTCAGAGAAACCATTCCTGACATTGATCTAGGCCAAAGCACAGAGAATTTCATATTGACCAAAACCCAAACACTTGATGGCTGCAGTGATTAGAGTAGGAATCTGCAGAAAGCTTCAGACTAACCTTCTATTTGTGTGTAGGCTATGTAGGACTATATTAGGCTAGTTCTTTCCCACCTGCTTTTTTCACAGGATCATAAAATCTTAATTTGGAGGCTCTGGCAAAGACGTTCCCTTGACTGAACACAGAGATGTGCATGTGATGCAGGGCTGGATTAACCATTGGGCCGATTGGGCCGATGGGGCCGTTGCCAGGGGCCCTTGGCTCTCAGGGGTCCTTGGGGGAACTGGGCCGCGTGGTCATTGACAATTTACTATTACATTTATACGTTAAAAACGTATAAATGTATAACCGGCCCACAGATGATCATCGTCGCTTAAAATCCGAGCTGGGTAGTGCGCGTCAGGAGGGAGGGGGGGTTATGGTGGAGGGGCCCTAAAAATTAAATTATCGACCAGGGGCCCTCGTGGGGGTTAATCCGTCCCTGAGTGGCATTTGATCTTCATATTCCATATTCAAACCCCAGTCTACCTGTAGTTTGATGATGGATTACTTTGCAATGTTCTTTGTAAAGATATGCATGAGTAACTCAAAATGTCTTTGAAAATGCACTGGGCACCCAAAGTCAGCCCTGCTAGAAAAACCAGCACAGACCAGCACAATTTTCATGCTGGTCTGTGCTGGTCTATGCTGGTTTATGCTGGTTCATGCTGGTCTGTGCTGGTGCTGGTGCTGGTCTATGCTGGTCTGTGCTGGTCCCATGCTGGTCCACCAGCACAGACCAGCACCAGCACAGACCAGCATAAACCAGCATAGACCAGCACAGACCAGTACAGACCAGCACCAGCACAAACCAGCACATGTTGTGTTTTACTGCTGGTCTGTGCTGGTGCTGGTGCTGGTCCAGCACAGACCAGCATGAACCAGCATAGACCAGCACAGACCAGCACCAGCACAAACCAGCACATGTTGTGTTTTACTGCTGGTCTGTGCTGGTGCTGGTCTGTGCTGGTGCTGGTCTGTGCCCGGGGGTCCCTGACCACACCAGCACAGACCAGCACAGACCAGCACCAGCACAGACCAGCAGTAAGCGCTGGTTTGTGCTGGTGCTGGTCTGTGCTGGTTCATGCTGGTTTAGATGGTGGGACCAGCACAAACCAGCACCAGCACCAAAACACAACATGTGCTGGTGCTGGTGCTGGTCTTACTGCTGGTCTTGTGCTGTTTTTTCTAGCAGGGAGGGCTGCCAACATTGGACTGTCAGAATCCAGAAGATTAGAATTTTAACTTTACTAACTGACGGTTAAGATAAAAGGACATATGTGTAAATTGTTGTAACGATGTTGTGGTGGTCTAATCATCAGACTATATACACACAGAGATTCCATGTTCAAATCCCAGTCTTCCTGGAGTTCACTGTTGGAGTCTTTAACTAAAGTTTCATAATTGAAGGGTAACATAGAAATGACTCTTCAACTACGCTAAAGCCAACACCACATCAATGCATGTCTTGCAACAAAACTATTATCAGGTCAACAGCACTTGATCTATTATCAGACTCGTCAGAGATGTTCAAATCCCTGTTCTACAGTTCAATGGTTTCAAGTCTAAAAAGAACCAACTAAAGAGCGCTTCAACAGTAGTATTAATAGTAACAGACATGAGTCAAAAATGACTGAGGAATAGTATGGTGGCTTAATCATTGGACACTCAGCATTGAGGCCTGAGTTCAAGTCCCAGTTGATCTGTGGTTCAATGCCGGGGTGTTTAACTTTACCAATTAAAAGCTAACATAGGCCTACTAAAGAACACTTCAACATTACCAAGAGATGTGTGACTGAATGGTGCCGCACATAGATTTCATTTTCAAATCAGCAGCTTAATTTAATTTTAATAATTGAAGAATAACATACAAATGAATAGTAGGCTACTAAAATGATTCTGAAGAATGTGTCTGAGTGGTGGTGTAATGGTCTAAGCGTTTGATTTTATGTGCAAACAGTCCTTGTTCAAATCCCACGCCTCCTATTATTCAATGCTGGAGTAAGTGGAGTTTCAACTTAACTTTACTAACAGAAGACATTCACAATCAATCGTTATTATAGTGTACAGTAGATGTCTAATATTTACAGAGATTCCATGATCAAATCCCAGACTTTTATTTAGCATTTTCCTTCACTTTTTTGGGGGATTTTGGGACTCACTTTTCTCCGGGTGTTTCGCCTTGATGGGACTCACTTTTCTCTGGGTGTTTCGCCTTGATGGGACTCATTTTTCCAGGTGTTTCGCCTTGATTTTGGGACACACCTTTTTAGGGATTTTTTGACTCACTTTTCTCCGGGTGTTTCGCCTTGATGGGACTCACTTTTTTCTAGGTGTTTCGCCTTGATTTTGGGACTCACTTTTTGGGGGATTTTGGGACTCACTTTTTTCCAGGTGTTTCACCTTGATTTTGGGACTCACTTTTTGGGGGATTTTTGGGGATTTTGGGACTCACTTTTCTCCGGGTGTTTCGCCTTGATGGGACTCACTTTTTTCCAGGTGTTTCGCCTTGATTTTGGGACTCACTTTTTGGGGGATTTTGGGACTCACTTTTCTCCGGGTGTTTCGCCTTGATGGTTTTCTCTGGGTGTTTCGCCTTGATGGGACTCATTTTTCTAGGTGTTTCGCCTTGATTTTGGGACACACCTTTTTAGGGATTTTTTGGGATTTTGGGACTCACTTTTCTCCGGGTGTTTCGCCTTGATGGGACTCACTTTTTTCTAGGTGTTTCGCCTTGATTTTGGGACTCACTTTTTGGGGGATTTTGGGACTCACTTTTCTCCGGGTGTTTCGCCTTACTCACTTTTTTCCAGGTGTTTCACCTTGATTTTGGGACACACTTTTTGGGGGATTTTTGGGGATTTTGGGACTCACTTTTCTCCGGGTGTTTCGCCTTGATGGGACTCACTTTTTTCCAGGTGTTTCGCCTTGATTTTGGGACTCACTTTTTGGGGGATTTTTGGGGATTTCGGGACTCACTTTTCTCCGGGTGTTTCGCCTTGATGGGACTCACCTTTTTCCAGGTGTTTCGCCTTGATTTTGAGACTCACTTTTGGGGATTTTGGGACTCACTTTTCTCCGGGTGTTTTGCCTTGAACTCACTTTTTGGGAGATTTTTAATTTATTTTGGGACTCACTTTTCTCCGGGTGTTTCGCCTTGAAGGGACTCACTTTTTGCTAGGTGTTTTGCCTTGATTTTGGGACTCACTTTTTTTTTTTTAATCTGAGGCAATTACCTTAACCACTGTGGTTCGTACTTAATCTGTTCTCTTGCAAGCTGTTAAGTGAAAAATTTGAGGTACAAGAGCCAGGTAAAACTTTGAAAAAAACTTGAAAAATCCCTATATTAGGTTTGAACCAGGAATCTCCTGCTTGTCAGCACTGTATCTACTCCACTGCACCACCATGGCTCATACATCAGCTTTTCTCTTGCACAATTTCAAGGAAAGATTAGTTAAAGGTATAGGAGCCGTTTAAAACTTTGAGCAACAGCCTTACCTGGTTTGAACTAGTAACCTTCTGGCCACAATGCCTTCACCTTATCCACTAATCCATGAAGGTTTGCACTAGTTCTGTTCTCTTGCACATTTTCATTAAAAGATTAGGTGCAAGCGTAAGATAAAAGTTGACAGAACCCTCTGCTGGAGTCGAACCAGAACCCTATGGGTAGCTAGTCAGGGATCTTACCACTGCACCACTGGAATTTGTGTATTCTTTCAAGACTACATGAAGCTAAAAGAACTAGATAAAAGATGGAGAAAATGCCATGCACGTTTTGAACCCATAACCTTTTACATATAAGGGCTGCAGCTTAACCACTAGTGTACTGAATTTAAGTCTAGTCTGTTAAATTTTTCAGTTTTTAATGAAAGACTAAGTTACTAGAGCCAGACAAAAATGGGAAATGTGCTTGCTGGTTTCAAATCAATCATCCTGATTGCAAGCCCTGTATCTTAACCACTGCATCAAAAATCCAGGTAAAAATAGGAAATAAAGAAAGATAAAATAAACAACAAATAGTTTTGCTTGCTACATACTTTAACCGTGCCCAATGCATTGTCAATGACAATGGCCTTTTAAAGGAGAGAAAAACCAAGCCATCAGTGTTAATTTCTCAAATGCAGAGGAGCTAGGAGTTAATCCTCATGATGATGAGTCAAGAGCTTTTTCAACAGAGCTACCATAACTCAGAATGTCTACAGAATGTAGGCTAAAAGAGCAGTGTTGACATGATACTGACCAAAGTGACCATGATACTGACACAGTACTTACAGTACTGACCATGAAGCTGACACAGTACTGACCATGATCTGACACAGTACTGACCATGATACTGACACAGTACTGACCATGATACTGATCATGATACTGACACAGTTAAGACCATGATACTGACACAGTACTGATCATGATACTGACCATGATACTGACACAGTACTGATCATGATACTGACACAGTTAAGACCATGATACTGACACAGTACTGATCATGATACTGACACAGTACTGACCATGATACTGATCATGATACTGACACAGTACTGATCATGATACTGACACAATACCGACCATGATACTGACCATTATGACATATTCAATTCATACACATTATTTGACTCCAAAATAAAGAAGCAGAGTGAAACTCTAAACAAAATAGTTTAATCGTACAGTACATGTACCTGTCAGGGTCACTAACATAGAATAGTCACAATTGTTGACAGAGGTACATACAATTCTCCAATAAAAATAAAAATGTACGTTTTTCACATTCCAGTAACAGATAATTACAATTAAAGGCATTACTGATTCTTACATACAGTAATAGGCTACTTTGTACACTCCTGAAATAAATTGTGCGTCACATAATTGTAAACGAGCAAACCTCGTGCACCTACAGAACGACGAGTGCATCGGAGAAGACCGAGAGCCGATCAGTGTATAGAATCAAGACTCCTGCACAGGCGCACAGTCTTCAAAAGCAAATTGTTTTGATCGGAGAGACTTTCATCAGGTTATCTTCAGATAACACTGAAGAAGGTCTCTGGACCGAAATATCCAAGGTCTACCAGGTTCTGTACTTGGTCCACTACTTTTTTTTCCCTTCACGCAAATTCTCTTCCTGAAAATAGCAGTTATGTAGATCTGCAATTATTCACCTTAATGTTTGTCTATTTTCACAGAATGTTCGCCTATTATGACATGCCAGATGTTTGTGGTTAAACTTTGTATTTGCATTTGAAGACATTTGACACGTAATTGTGCCACAAAATATGATAGGGCCCTTCAAGTTTTTTGTTATTCCAGTAAAGCAGTAAAATATTGTATTCTTATGAGACAATCTTTCTTTGTGCATTCACAAGAAAATAAAATTTGGTTTAGACCATCCGTAACGGGTAATTTATTGTGCTCTCAAACAATTGGATGTGTATTTTACCCTATTTAAAATATTTCATGAAAAAGGTTCATAACGTATTTTCCTTCCAGATTGACTAATATCTGTAATAAATGTCTTTAATGATCAATGCCATGAATTGTAAATGAAAAGATATTCTTTCTATCTAATCATTGGATAGATGTGTATCAAGGAGAGGTACCGCTGGTACCTGCCCCTTTTCTGAAATTCTTCATTAATGGGAAGGAAAATGTATTCCAGATAATTCAGGATAAGATTACCTTACAGAGTACCAAAGTCCTAATGTCACAGAAGTATTTTTTTTTAATTGAAAAGATAACATCATATACAGTAAGAACTGTGTTCCAAAAATAAACAAGTCAGCCCCGCGATTCTGTCACGTATATGTGTTGAGTGACATTTGATAACGACTGTGTTTGGAGATGGTTTTTTTACTCATACTCTTTGATAAATTCAGTTGATGCTTCATATCCGTCATATGCGTAAAATCATGGGCCTGATTTGTTTATCTTTGGAACACAGTTATTATTTGTCGCAATCTAAGATTTTCAATAGAAATAATAACCTCTGGCAGTGATGTCAGACTTCGGTTCTCTAATTTGTGCTCAATAAAAAGTCCTCCCACTCTTCTTCATTTCACCATGATCTGTCTTAGCTTAACTTCACTGCCATTGAAACATAACAGAAGAAGTTGTGAAGAAACGTCATTTTCAAAGTAAGATGTCTTTAAGGGGCCTGGTTGTGTAGGGAAAAAGGACATCACTAAATTTACAACATTCATTCTGCTTGCAAAATGACAATGATACAAAGCTAACAAAATGGCAGCAATGTTTGGGAGCAAAATATGAACTCAACATTTGCTGGTATTTATCTGTGACACATCTAACAACTTAACAAGGTACATACATTTTCAAACGACATGTATGAGTGGTTTGGTTTCAAAATGATTGCATACAAATGATCAATTGAAAGCTGCAAGCAAAAAAGCTGACTTCACAGTAAATCATAAGGCAGCACACCAGAACACAGACATCTTATATCACAAAGTTGCGTTATAGGACACGGCTGGCAAGTTGACAACAAATACAAAGAATGTTTTTGTTCTTTTTACATATCCTCAATTTGACATTAATGAATAACACCTATGGAACCAAATAGGGAAAACACCAGCGGTATCCTTGTAGGCAGGGGACCATTGGTGGGCTGTAATACCCTGGGCCAAATAATTGGCAAAATACAAAACATTAATATAAAACAAAATGGCACGGTATTTGTTTTTATTTAAACGGTGGAAAAAAAAGTTTTCTTTGTGATATTGGCATGAACTCACTGTAGTTCCATTGATCCAAGTCGGAACACATAACATGCCCTGAAAATGTGCGCGGACCACTACTCTGACCACTACTCTGACTCATCTAACCGCGACGTGGTCAAATGGGTGGGTGGATTTTCAAGTGGGCCCAGAAAAAGGTTGAGAACCACTGCTTTCAGATTGTTCATGGGCATTTTGATCAGAGTTCGATCAGAGTTAAAAATGCATTTTAAGAGCTGGAGGTAATCTATGTGCTGCTAGAGAAACCCTCATAATAAAATAAGTGTACACTGTACATTATACAGTATTGCATACAGCAGAGGTTTTCAATTGGTGGTGAACCACAGACCACTACCCTGACAAAGAATCAACCTGGGGGACCACTGTTGTTTTGGTTGGGGATATTATGTGCGCTAAGATTAGTTAAAGGTGGGTTTGGGTGGCCCTTGAAGATTGCTTTGAAATATGCTAGTGGTCCAGAGCTCAAAAAGAGATAGAGAGCCAACCACTGCACTATTCCTCTTACTTAAGTGAGCAGAGGCATGCCAGCAACATTTCCTAATAATGATGACACTTCTAACTCCCTTTTCTCTGAATATTCTTGACCTCAGACTTCCCAGTAACTGACTTCATTGACTCATCATCTTAGGTCACCAGGTCATTTAGTGCACTGCTTCTCAAGTAGTGGTCCATGGACTGATTACAGCTTGTCCAGCAAAAAAACATCTTCACTTAATACATTACTGAATGGATGACCAGGGACCACATGAAATACCTTCACGGACCACCAGTGGTCCACAGACCACCAGTTAAAAACCTCTGGTATACAATACAGTATAAAGTACAGTATTGTTTTTTTTGTTTGGTTTTGTGCTACACTGAATTTCCTCTTCTTGTGATGTAGAGGAAATGGAAAAGAACTACAGTATGTCAATGTTTCAGTAATTTGTATCAAGTTTTTTCACTCCTTCAAGTTCAACACATCCATCATCCCTCATCTATTGTTGTTTTAAAATGTTAACAATACTAAACTACAGCTAGTTTGGTAGCATGGTAGCTTTCATTATAAAAAAAACAAGATGTCTCTTGTGTCTCTACCTTCATGTAGACAGCAGGCTTACTTAGGCCACTAACCTGTATGATATAACAGGCTGCTACAGTAACCTTGTATCCAGCCCTCATACCTTAACATTACTATATGATTCTCTTACAATAACTAACATAAAAAAGATATCAAAGAAGATATAACAAAAGCGGTTAATTGTATTAAAATCAAATGTCAAAGGATGACCAGTATTAGTATCATTAGTAAAATAATTGCCAGTGTGAGACCTAAACACTATGTACACAGGACGGTAGTACATTCATACAGTATTATGCTGTTTTACCAAGAGTGGCGAAGACATACTGGAAAGCAACAGTGAATGAATGTACACATGTAATTTACAGTAAGTCCCATTGAAAACATTGGGTTACACCTCAACTTACAATGGCCTAATTCCAGTGTATTCTATCATTCACTGTATGTATACTAATCAGAAGAAATGCAATTTAAGTATATAATAATGATGTTTTAATGATGATATAAGTACCACCTGTTGCATACTGCCCAAACTATCATAACAAGTGTATTACCGAGTACTTACGCAGTGCCTCTCTCCCTAAAAGCTCATGATCAAAAGGTAAAATACACAGGCTAAGTGTGAAACTGAAATAGGACCGTTGTAAATGTAAAGTGCTACCTAGGAATCCGTCTGCAGTTAGTCTGCGGCCTCATGTTCCTCTTTCTCCTCCGGCACGGACATGAAGATCTTCTGACAGAACGTGGTGAAGATTTCTGAGGAAAGACAAGTCATCGTGTCAGACACGCCTGTTGTCTTCCAGCCGGCTCACCCCAGGCTAAATCTAATACGGTCTGAGCTATTATGAAAACATCGGGAGAACACCTTGATTACATTTCCCATTACCACCAATACAAACATTCCGATTGTATCAATACTCAAAGTGTTGTTACTGCATCAGAGGTGGGAAAAGTACTCGAATACTACTAGGTGTAAAAAGACTCTCTTACAAGTAAAAGTCTGGAATTACTTGACTTACTTGAGCGAAAGTACAAAAGTATTGGTATCAAAATGTACTTAAAGTACCAAAAGTAGAAAGTACTCATCATACAGAATGTCCTGTTTCACAAGTTTTCAAATGTATAAAATGTATAAAAAGATCTTTTGAAAACAGCAGATCTACAAGCTCACAATGCGTTGTGATGTGACGGTATTGTGAGCCTGTAGATCGGCTAATTTCAAATGGCCAAAATGTATAGGGCTGAAGTAGTTGAAGATTTGTTTTTGGGCTTTTATGCTTTTATTGATAGGACAGTAGACTGACAGGAAATGATGGGGAGTGACACGCGGCAAAGGTCGTCCGGATCGAGAATCGAACCGACGGCGCCACCAGAATTCAATGCCTATGTATGTAGCAATGCCTATGTGGTATGCACCTGGACCAGTAGGCCAGCGGGCGCCCCAGAGCTAATTGTAGTGGAGTAAAAGTGAAATATTTGCCTTTGAGATGTAGTGGAGTAGAAGTACAAGTATAGAACATTTTAAATACTCCAGTAAAGTAAAAACAATACCTCAAAATTCTACATGAGTACAGGACTTGAGTAAATGCAGTTAGTTACTTTCCACCACTGCTATGAAAACATCGGGGGAACACCTTGATTCAATTCCATTGCCACCAATACAAACATTCCGAGCGCATCAATACTGAGTCCTGTTACTGTATACTAATACCTTTTTCCGTGAATTCCATAAGAACCTATCCCCAGCCTGGACTGTGCCAAATAAACAGACAAAAGACTCTGTGAAAACAAGCTTCTCCTGCTCACCCAGCATCTTCTGGACAACGTGGGGCTTCTTCCACTTGTATCCCAGCAGGTAGGCGGGGATGCCTGTGAGAATGATGCCGCTGCCCACCAGGCACTCAAAGGGCGCTGCCCAGAAGGACACCACGATCATGAACACACAGCCCAACACGAAGGTCACGGGGATGAACAGAAAGACCTGGAGGAAGGAGAAACAAAGCTATGTCAAATAAGGCTTACAGTGTTTCTCAAACTTTTACATTTCAAGGTCTCCTCTTAAAGGAATATTTCACTTTCAAAAAAACTTTTGGTCATTTTTTCGTCTAATCAGGCTTTTATGAACACCCTGAACAGATTTTAATTTGCTTGATTCAATATTTAGATATTTGATGTAAATGTTATCAGGCCCTCTCCCCATTCACACCCATTGTAACTTCAAACTCCATTTTAATGGGTGTGTATGGGGAGCGGCCCTGAAGGAGGACTGCCTGATAACATTTACATCAAATATCTAAATATTGAATCAAGCAACTTAAAAATTGTCCAGGGTGTTCATAAGACTGAGTATAATGACCAAAAGTTTTTTTGAAAGTGAAGTATCCCTTTAACTCTGACAGTGTACAAATGGAACCAAATGGACCCGTTAGGGTTACAGACTTGTATGGGTCCATTTAGACCTCCCTAAAGGAACCCACAGAGTCCCTGGAATCCACTTTAAGAAAAACACATAGTCACGTTTTTAAGATTTTTCTCATTTAGACAGGAAACAAAGGATGATGTGATAATACGTACCGTATACTCAAACAGTATGTCATAATGTTGCAAATGTGGTTAATTGTAATAGTTTTTCCCCTAATTTAGGTACATATAAGCACACAAAAAATTATAACAGTGACAATAAAAAAGAAAACAAAATCAACACATAACAATAACAAACAAACGGAAAGAAATTTCTATTCATTTGCCTTTTGTTTTCATCAGTCCTTAAATGGTGCATAAAGTCCATATTTTTTAACAATTCATTGTTTTACAGTTTTTAATAGCCGTTTTACAAAACAGTTTTGTGAGCTTATTGTTATAGAGTAACTAGGCTGAGAGCATAGTGACTCAAAGAAGATGAAAACACTCAGTCAAAGCAATATTCCCAAGATGAAAGGAAGGGGATTGGCCGTCTATCACTACAGATAGAATTTCATAACAGAAACCTATCAGATAAAAGTCCTGCACAGTGTCTACAAATGCAAAAACCTACTTTAAATTCCCTTTAAAGTGTGTCGTTGTCCCCCCACACCATTATGGACAACGGTTAGCCGCCTAGACAGTATATTCTTTCATTATGTTTACACAATGTATCACTTATAACAACTGGAGAGATGCCTAGAAAAGTACTGTTTGTGTAGTTCATAAAACAACGATGTGAATGTGCTAAATGAATCTAATCTAAGATTATGTGGAGAATCATACAGTACAGTATGAGTATGTATCTCATGAGCAGATACTGGTTCGTGGACCACTGGTGGTCCACAAAGGTATTGCCCCAGACCATGCATTTAGTAATGTAGGGAAGTCATTCTTAGTCAGGGTGGTGGTCCCTGGTTCATTATCAGTTGAAACCCCCTGCCCTTTATTATTACAGTAGCTGTATGTGCACATTCCTCTGCTGTCACGGTACAGTTTAAACAGGGGGGATCAACGCTTGTTTGTTTGGAAAGGGGTTCGTTGAAAGGGGTTCTTTACCATCACCAAAAAAAAGGAGACTAATAATATTGTTTCAAGAAAGTTGGGACTTTGAAGATTGAAGATTTAGAAAGAAATAACGGAACATACTGTACTTATTGACTAATGACGAACTCCGTGTCTATGAATGGGCTTTAGTCTCTGAAGCTCTCAGATTGGAACATCCCTAGTTTTGTCAAAAGGGGGGCATATTCACTTAATGGATATTAAAAAGGGCATAATATAAGATATAGTCAGTTGGAAAAGGGGGTAAATGTGTGTTATACTGTATATATATATATATATATATTTATTTTCTTCCTGAATCTCTGTCAACAGAAGTAAGTATTCCCCATTGCATACTGATTATAGTACTAGTAAGACGCCTCAGGGCCCTAAAGGGCGAGGTCGCACCATGTATGGAGACCCCTGGTACCCATATATGGAGATCCAAATACTGTATATGGAGATATGCTGTGAGAGCCCAAATGCTTCTTACTCAGTTATTCGTTGAAAGTGAAAGTCCTATGACGTCTATGACATCTGACATCATACCCTTTTATGCCCATACATGGAGATCCCTGTCTGTAGCCACACAGATATGGGCTGTCTTGGCCACAGATATAAAAATATAATTGCCTCATTCACCTCTGCAGTTCATTGGAGCGACGTGCAACAATTGTAGTCCGGACTTCCTGGAAAAACCAAGGGATCGCTGCCAGTCAAGTGACTGCTGGCCAATCACAACGCCTATTTTCCGTGACTTATAAATCCATCCATTTCCTGATGTTGCGCGGCTGCACAGCTCAGCTGTTCTTACAGGCTGTGTATGTAAAGACCCGTCCCCACCGGCCTCTGATTGGCCTAACAACTTCAGTATGTGTGACGCACGTGGAAGCGATGCATATGCCCCAGAGCCGAAGGAGGCGTCTACCTTTCTATGTCTATGGTCTTGGCCATCTGTCTTGGCCATATATGGATTCTGTTAGCGTGGTATGTGGCCGATATATGGGCATTCCCACATGAAGTCCTGTTAGATATTGATGACATCAGGGAACTCCATATATGGGCATAAAAGGGATTATGTTAGTGTGACATCACAGTGAAGCCAGAGCGTGATGTTAAAGCGGCAAACCCATTCTGTTAGAGTGGTTCCCCTGATATCACAGTGATGTCAGAGCATGATGTCAGAGCAGAAAACCCCATAGACTGTAAAAAAGTGTACACGTCCCAACGGACGGATACGGACAAGCTGTGACGGTTCTGATAGTAAACTGCGACCTACGGTCGCAATCATTGATTTGATCAAAGGTCTCTGACCAGGGTTTCTACCTTAATGGGCCTGTTGCGATCAGGCTCCTTCCAGCGGAGCCAGAGCATGCCAGCAATGGCCATGCCCACACACATCCAGGTGAAGAAGCTGAAGAGGTTGATGACTGAGAAGATGTCCTTAGAGATAGCGTACATCATGGACAGGCAACACTGACAGGAAGGACATAAAAGGAAATGTTAGGCCTGTGTGTGTGTATTTGCATATGATGTGTAGTTTTCTATAAAGCCAAATCTAGCCGTCTTCGTTAGGAACAATAATTTCTAAAACTGTATTTAATGGGCCTTTTAAAAGGACATTTATCAGCGTATGTATGGCATGTTTAGCCCATTGACTAACTCACAGTGTACTCTCTCATCCACTTTCCAAAGCGTACCATGCTTTGTTTGATTGTGCATATTTGATTAGATTAGAATTTGAATCTTTGAATACCTTAGCAGAAATAACAAGCTTTGAGAGAAGCTAGTGTCTATCGGGTGCATGGCTCAGAAGAGTTCATGCCAGCTCAGAAAAATGCCAGCTCACACAGAGATGTTGTTGGCATGGCAGCCTTGTGTTGCCCTGCCTATCTAAATCAAAAGCACCTAAAGGACATTTCCGTAAGCACTGGCATTTTTCTATTTACATGTTATTTAAAAAGCTGATAGAGAGAGTCAGTGTGGCATTGTGGCATCACATGGCATTTTGCTCATCAAAAGTCCACGGAGACGGAGGCTACTCACTGTGAAGATAAGAGAGGGAACAGGAGTAAACAGGTCAGTATGGACCAATCCCAGAGGAGCAGGAAGCTGACCCTCTCGAGCACCAGCATAGAAAAGTCTATTAAAGGAGAAAGATGATAACAGCTTATTATGAATGACAGTCAGCAGGTAGAAAGGTGAAGATAAAAGATAATATCAGTATCAATCCTATCAGGTGAGCAATGCCATGACATGTGTCAACAAAAACAAATTTAGTTTACACACTCAAAGCGTTGGTACAGTATTGAATAAACGCACACGTGAAGTCCTTCCACGCACGCACACGCACACACACATAAACAGACACAAATACACACCGTGCTGAAGTGAAGAGTGACCCATTGACAGCTCCAAAGCAGGACAGGCCAACGAACACAGGAATCAACCAGGACATGACACCAAGGTGGTACTCCCCAAAGCTCTGTCACACCACACACAATGTCAGCTCATATTGTTCAGTCAATCTCAGTGTGTTGTTGTTGTTGGGTTTATTTATATTTGTGTTTATTAATGAATTAATTTCTACACGTTATGGATTTTATTTGTAAATTAAGTCAAATACTGAGAGAACAAGAGACAGTGTACGAATCTGGTTCCAACATGGAACCTGGTATAACCAGCCTAGATACTAATGCAGCTAGCTAACAACTATCCCCTCCTTGTTTTAACATGGGTGGATGATGGTATAGCTGAGCTAGGCTAGTTCCAACACACTTTATTACCAGTGTTGCAAAGTCCGCTTATTATAAGCGACTTTGGGGTTGTTTTTCTTTCGATTTTTTTTAGATGTATGTGTGTGTGTATGCGTGCGTGTGGGCATGCGCGTGTGAGCGTTCATGTGGCCTAGTAGCTTCTTTTGGGCTTGTATTCGTAGGCTTGTTTGTCTTGCAAAATCTGGCAACACTGTTTAACTCACCACAGCGACAGCCTCCGACTCAACCATCTCCTCTGGAGAGATGGTGGTGAAGTAGGCCAGGTTGGTCAGAACATACACCACGGTCACTATGGGCATGGAGATGATGATGGACAGGGGCAGGTTCCTGGTGAAGGGAAAGGCTACAGGTCATTTCAGGAAACCCTACAAATTCGGTTTAATCATTACATCCATTCAAACTTGAGCCACTAAAATTCTCTGTGATTTTCTTCCCACAAAAACATCATACATCGGTTTTGGGTGAATGCAGCTTTGAATGCAGCTTTCATGCAATGTCCCATCACCTTCAATATGTCAATAACAGATTCATATCTGATCTGATTTCCCCCAGGTCAGTGATGTGAGTTCTAGACAAGCAGTCTTAACACTGGAGGGCGTATGCGCTGCATGCTTGTCTTTAATATGCAGCTCTATATTGGATACCGCCATGCATTCAACAGAGAAGCAAGCTTAAATAAAGATGTGAAATTCTCAACACAACCTTCAACACATTTAAGTCACCTCTCTGGATTGATCATTTCCTCGGTCACGTAATTCAGGTAATTCCTGGATAAACAAACAAACAAAAGATATATTATGTACATCTTTAGTAATTGTTGAAAAAGGTGTTCACTGGGACACAAATGGGTTTTGAATATTTTTACTGACTGTCTCTCTGCCTTACCAGCCTCCAAAAGCAAACAGACCACTGTAGAGACCTAAGACTATATTGCCAACTCCCATTTTAGTGCCTTCGAACGCCAGCTCTGGTGTAAGGTATGGCACATCACCTGCGCGTGCACACACACACACACACACACACACACACACACACACACACACACACACACACACACACACACACACACACACACACACACACACACACACACACACACAAGCTCAGAGTCAGAGTGAGTCCAGTAAGAATAGATAACAAATGAATAATATCTTTCCTGCCTAATCAGCTTCAGCTGTTGCTGTTTTTTTTACAGAGGCAAATGTGTTGTTGACAGACGTGGCATTTTGAGGGGCACGTACCTTTTAGGCGAAGCCCGAACTGGCGAAGTGGGGAAATGTCCGATACCGTAGCGATCTGGCGAACGTCTTCTGGACAGGGCGTTTATCGTGCGCTTGCCCAGGCCTTACGGCCTGGGCATAAATATAACGATTGCATTCACCACGGCTTCGTAACTCGCGCGGCGCTCCGCGCGAGAGAACTGATCTAATGTAAAGCCTTGGTCTGCACTTCCCCCTCCTCTCTACCTGTCTCTTTCAGATGGAAATGACTCCTTTTTATTGGAGAGCCATATTTACATGCGTTCTGCTCCCCCTGCAGGAGCGTCACAAGGGGGGAGGGAAGTGGGACTGAGTTACTAGGGCCCAAGTTGGAGGGGCCTGGAATTATTTTATACTTTAGCTATTGAAAAACAGCAGATATACAAGCTCACAGCGTGGCACCGAGTGCCACGCTGCGAGCTTGTATATCTGCTACTTTTGAAATGTGTCGTGAAAATGTGTGCAAATCTTTGAATATATGTATTTTTAAGCAAACATTTGTAACTCAAATTTTGCTTCTGCGGGGTCCCTGGAACTAAATATTTTGAGATGGGGGTCCGTGGCCAAATACATATCATTTTGGGGGTCCTTCACATGAAAAGGTTTGAACACCACTGGCATAGAAACATAGGTTTTTCAAAAAACCTTAGCAGATCTACAAGCTCGTAGACTGTAGCTTGTAGATCTGCTATTTTTCAATAGTTAAAGCACAATGTGTGAGTGAATCATTGTACCCAGGGCCCAGAATTTGGTGTGACACCCCTGTCCCCCTGCATCATCATTCCCCTAGAAGGAGCACAGCGCCCCGACAGCCGGCGAGCCCCCCATGCCCAGTTACCATGGCAACACAGCGAGGAGGACAATGGTTGGTGGGTGTGGTCAGATGAGGGAAGCGTGACAGATGTACTGTAGCACGCTCTCTCCTAGCTCAATGCTTCTCAACCTTTTCAGGCCCCCAAAAATAAGCATATTTGAACTGGGGAGTGGGGACCCCCCCCCCCCCCAACCCTGATAAGCAATCCTGTAGGCATAAAATGTTTGGTTCCATAGATAAATATTGAGCAAATGGCAGCTTGTAGATTGGTTATTTTCACAGTTTTTGCCTATTTCTTATATTATTTGACAATTTGGCCAATGTTTGACCAGTTTTTATAGTATAGTTTGTTGCTTGACTTTTGACACAGTAATGGTCTTTTTCTTTTCTTTCTTTTTTTAGTTATTCGAAAATTGACACTTCACCTGGGGGTGTTCTTCTAGCACACTGTTCTCAATGCTGGGGTCCAAATGGACCTTTATGGGTCTTTAACTCTGAAAGTGTACAAATGCAATCCAATGGATTTTACAGAGGGTCCCAGAGATTAAGAATGGTATCAAATAATGCATATCAAATTGGGGGTCCTTGGCTTTAAATCCGGAGATGATCTCGCAAACCGCTGGGCTGATCAAACTTTGTATGCACACTGCCAGTAGGTAACAGAAGTACCACCACTATGTTTTGACCTACAGTGAAGGGTCTTTGTCAGGCGCCTGACAAAGACCCTTTCAACAGCAAGCTGTTGTGCTGACTTTTCTTTCCTTTCTCCGTATTCTACATTTTTGTGTTTTATTTCTCGTAAATTAACGCCCTTCTTGATCATATACAGTACTACAGCGTCACACAAAAGCATCCAAAGTACGTAGGCATATGAGGTTTCCACCCGACAGAGACGAGATGCACTTGCATGTACACAAGCACCCGTGCATAGACACACAGTCACATGGCCTGCCTCCTCCATTAAGAGCTTTGGTGTTATTCAGTTTCCGTCACTGAAAGGATGACAATGCGCCCCAATTTGACTCATTAATATGGGTCAACAGTCTGTTGTTCATTAGACATCAATTAAACCTCTGTCATTGTACTGCTGTTACATGTACAGTATATCTATTATCTATAGCCACTAATTTCTGGACACAATATCATACATACAGTACAAGGAAACAGGATAACCGTGTCATTCACGCTAAACTGATGCTATCCGACCTCGTGTCTGTTTCTTGAACAGCTATGGTCCCATCAGGGGTGTCGCACCAAATTCTTGGCCCTGGGTGCAAGGATTCACTGCGGGCCCCCATGAATGTTCTTCATAGGGGGATGGGGTTTAACCCATTTAGACTGGGAACACATTATTACGCATTATTTTGTGCTTTAACTATTGAAAAATAGCAGATATACAAGCTCACAGCGCGGCACCAAGTGTCGCGCTGCGAGCTTGTAGATCTGCTATTTTTGAAAAATCGTGAAAGTCTTTGAATATTTCAAGTCCTTCTAAGTTGTTTTGAAAAACCTATGTTTCTATGTCAGCGGTGCTCAAACCTTTTCATGTGAAGGACCCCCAAAATGATATGTATTTGGCCACAGACCTCCATCTCAAAATATTTAGTTCCAGGGACCCCCCAGAGGGAGGTTTGAGTTGCAAATGTAAAAAATACATATATTTAAAAGATCTGAACACATTTTCACGACTTAAAAAATAGCAGATCTACAAGCTCGCAGCGCGTAGATCTCTCCACCACTTTCCCCCCCTTGTGACGTCCCTGCCCAAGGCTACAGTATAATTATGGCAGAACAACAGTATTAATGTCATCGTCTGCATACTGTAAGTTGTCATTCCTGGCACCCGCCCCTTGATTGCGAGGCACATGAAGTAATGTATCAGACGGATCATTTATTCATGGACCGTCCTAACTAGCACTCAGCCATCTAAAGCTACACTATCTAATTTTTTGGGGTGAGTAAAATAGCCAATCTACAAGTTCATAAAATGTTGCATTGTAATGCGTTGTGAGCTTGTGGTAGAGTATGTTAATACAATATAACTAACACTAACTGTGACGGTTGTATTTGGTCTACCTGCACTTCATTTGAGAAATGAAATTTGAGGTCTGACCACTACTGATTGACATGTACCACTCACTGCCGTGAGGTCAAAATGTCTCCTGAGCAAGCAGGCATACTCTTCTAGCGCAGTGGTAAGGTATTAGGACATGAAAGTTACAGAGTGCAGCTTTAAGTAAAAAGGAAAGAACTATGGCGACAGAATGCAGAATGGATTGTAACCGGTTCAATATTCAAATCTGGCAGGTGGAACTGGAGTACCTGTGCCGATCTGGATGAAGCCGAATATGATGATGATAGCGAGTGCTAGCAGCTTTGAAGCTGTGAACAAGTCCTGGACCTTGGTGGCTGCTCTCACGCTGATACAGTTGACAAATGTCAGGGTAGCTAGAAGAAGCAGAGAGATGGATTGTCAGGGACATACTGTACAGATGCATCACCATTGATTAAGTGAATAATGTTAGTTGTCAACATTCTATGGGAGAGAGAACACATCTCAGCTATTGTTTGTGATTGACACGATGATGCCTCTTTAACAAGACTACAGATATTATTGACCGTATTCACAGATGGTGACCATTTTGCTCTTATGTCATACTCAGAGTATATATATATATATATACATCATGTGTCTGAAGAATGTGTGTGACTGGCAGGTGTCATCGCAATGCTGGCTTGTGGTGTACATTTTGGTCCAAATTAATTTTTTGTCCAAATTAATTTTTTTCCACAGAGGAGTGGACAATTATATTACCAGAAACACATGAAGAGCTAGCCCGGAATGACCATAACAGGTTTGTAACTCTGAGTGTGTATAAATGGACATTAAACATTTGAGAACCATTAGTACTAATGGACTCATAATGTGCCATTGTGTCATAGTAAATAAGTGTCATACATATTCTGAAGAAAACCTGGAGACTTGACAATCAGTAATTGGGTGTTAGGATCAAAATAAGAACATTATCATGGTATATAAAAAAGAAAGTCTAAACTTTGCCAAGGACAAGGCCAACTCTTTTCCACAGACACATATGTCCGTCTACAGACAGACATGTTGATGACCCCTGGTGATTGGATTTCAGTGCACTGTGCACATCATCCAGTGAGTGTACTCACTGAGACACAAGCAGGCGATGAGCTTGGCGGCGCTGTCGGGGACAGAACAGCTCGGGTAGAGCGGCTTCAGGAGGTACGTAGCGAACACCAGGGACACCACGTACTGGGACGAGGGGCGGATGATGAGCATCTCCACCCACAGCTTCAGGAAGGCGGGGAGCTCGCCATACACCTCCAGGATGTAGGTGTAGTCGCCCCCTGACTTGGTGATGGTGGTGCCCAGCTCTGCGTAGCACAGGGCGCCCATGGTGGACACCACTCCGCAGACGGACCACACGATCAGGGAGAGCCCCGCCGAGCCGGTCTCCTTGATGACGCCGGTCGGGCTGATGAAGATGCCCGAGCCGATTATGGTTCCAATTATCATCCCCACGCCTAACAAAAAAGACACAATTGTATTAAACCCAAGACAGTATCATAACTTTTACAAACACTTTTTCAAACAAACATAGGCCTAAATGTATATGTATTGATAGAATATGTTAACAGTCAGAACGATAATAAACGATAATACCGTTGAACAGGGTGATGCTGCGCCGGAGCTCTACCTTGCCCTCCTTGACTGCCTCTGTACCCTCGGCGGGCGCAGCGGCGTCCGCTGGCACGGGGACCATCGGGGTGGTGGGAGACGGGGGCTTCTCTGTGATCGAGTCACTCTCATCTGGGACTGGAGAGAGAAGGACACAAATTACACAAGGACGAATCTCTCTGTGAGAACCTGACATCTGCTGCCTGTTGTTGAACAAGGGGGGATTGTCTTTTCAACTGCTAGTTCAGCTGAACTAGCAGATGTGATCACCGGGAAGAAATGTCAACATATAACATCAACATAATTTACGCCAATTCTCTCTTGGCCTTTTCTGGTCAGGTATTTATCCAAGCAATTCACTTTTGTTTAATGTAATAAACAACACAGTACAACTTCCCAGGACTGTAAATAAACTAAGTAATTGGAGCCATAAGAGAATGTTTTAGTCAATGTTTGTATTGTTGCACTGTAGAGAGTGTGTTCTACTGTAGAAGCAGTGTGTGTCCCAGTGGACTATCTGTGGTGTGGGATAAAGTGTCAAACAAGACACAGAGCCGCAGCCTGCAGGGAAGGCATTGTCAAACCAGTTTTTACCAGAATTATGAGTTGGCAACCTCACTGGTTACATTCACTCTGATGTTCCCATCCCAGAGCAGCAGGTTCGACCTGAAATGCCCTGCTTGGGATGAGTTGTCTTTCAAAGTGTAATTGCTTGATCATGAGTGTAAGGACAAAGGCAGAGATGCAGAGCACATATGGTGTGTGTGTGTGTGTGTGTGTGTGTGTGTGTGTGTGTGTGTGTGTGTGTGTGTGTGTGTGCGCGTGTGCGTGCGTATGAGTGTGTGAGTGTGTGTGTGTGTGTGTGTGTGTGTGTGTGTGTGTGTGTGTGTATGTATGTGTATGTAACCTACAAGTTATAAATATTATCCAGAGCAACTTACACAATCAGTGTTTAACCCATTAACACCTGAAGATGATTCTACAAATTCTAATTCTAAATCAGTAGTTCTCAAACTTTTTCGTAATTTAAAATGTGTCAACATTTTTTCAAAAATAGCAGATGTATAACAGATGTGAGCTTGTATATCTGCTATTTTTAAACCGCCAAAGCAACAATCTAAAATTACACAGTTGCTTTCCCGTTTTAACATTAATGGCATGAAACCTAATCAGCAACCAGGATTAATGATCATGCAAGTAGGGTGCAAAAACCAGGTCAACATCAAACTTAGCATCTGTCTAAACAATGTGCTATCTGAATAACAGTCTTAGTATCTGTGAACAACAAAGAGTAGATGTCAATCTAAATGATAATACATAAGTACGTAACAAAGTAAACAACCACTGTATAGCTGTCTGCATAGTATGACTAGTCACTAGCATGTACAGTATCAGAAATAGGCAACTAGAGGTGAAACCATAGGGTGAAACACATAGATAGAGTATGGAGCTGAGTTTTCAGACTGGTGGAAAATGGGGAGTGAGTCTGCAGTCATGGTCATTCCACGGTTTGAAGCCAGGTGGGAGAAGAGTCTAGGACGCCTGGAGCAATGGCCAGGGTGTCATGGAGACGGGAGGACTGAACATGCAAGTCAACGACAATTTGTCATTTTCACGGTCTGTCAGGAAATCTCATACTCACTCACTCACACACACACACACACACACACACACACACATCAGACCAGGTGCATGGTGGAAAGATACCGCCATGCACCATGTGGCATCAACAAGGGTGTGTGTGTGTGTGTGTGTGTGTGTGTGTGTGTGTGTGTGTGTGTGTGTGTGTGTGTACCCACCCCCTATCTTCTCCTTGCTCAGCGCCTTGGTAACACTCTCTCGGCTGCCGCGTGATTTCAGCTCCGGCTCGGCCATCCTTTTTCTCTCTCCTCTGAATCCCCCCTGTCTTCTCTTCCTCTCCCCCTTCCCTTCCTTTCTATATGCCCTCTTTCTCCAACTGCTTCAATGTCTTCTGGTTCTCAACCACGCACTCTCTCTCTTTCCCTCCCTTTTCCCTCTCTCACACACACACGTTTTATCCCAGCAGCCTCTCTTGTATCCCTCACTGGCACTCTCTCCCACTTGAACACTACCCTGCTACCTTTATGTCTCCCTTGTCTCCCAAACACAGGTTCGTTCTCTCTCTCTCTCTCTCTCTCTCTCTCTCTCTCTCACAAGCACAGTCTCGTTCTCTCTCTCTCTCCCAATCACAGGCTCTCTCCTCCTCATGCAAAATACAGCTCCCCTGACCCTTGCCGTCTACCTCTGACTGTGTGTGCGTGTGTGTGTGTGCGAGCGTGCGTGTCTCCCCGGTCTACTACAGCCTGGGGGAGAAAGGGAGGGGGATGGAGGGAGGGAGCAGACCTTTGTGGGGAGTGCGATGCAGTGATGCTGCTGCCTCTGCCTACGCCCACCCCCTCCCACTGAATGATGGGATATCTCTCAGTCAGCTGGATGGAAGTAGGTCATAGGCAGCATTCGGAGGTGTCAGTGTGGGAAGCTGTCATCTTTTGGCGTGCCAAATTGAGCTAGTGTGTGTGTGTGTGCGTGTGTGTGTGCGTGTGTGTGTGGGTGTGTGTGTGTGTGTGTGTGTGTGTGTGTGTGCGCGTGCGTGTGTGTGTGTGTGTGTGCGTGCGTGCGTGCGTGCGTGCGTGCGTGTGTGTTTGATGGGACTGAGTCTCACCAACAAAGGATGCTGAAGGACAGGTGCTCCATCTGGTGGTGTAAAATGCGAATAGCAGCTACCTTTTGTTCCTCCTTCCATTCTGGGTGATACTGTAGGGGAGAAAATGGAGTACCAATGGCTTTGTTCAACAGCAAAGAATGCTAATGCTAATAATAATGCTTAAAACAATGAATTATTATGATAATACCAATGCCAGTGCTAACAATAGCTGCTGATCATCTACTGGTTTTAATTGACATGCAAATTAACACTGTTCATTTAGTTTTTAAGATAATTATTTTTCATGGTGGGTTTTTAAATCTGCTTTTGTTAACAGACAACTGTCCATTTGCCCATGGCGTCCACTAGATGGCGACCTTTACACGTGTTTCAAACATAGCCAAATGGTTTCAAAGGAGCTCATCACTTTCGACAACAAGGCTTGATTATATTTATATTCATACGTTTTGCTCAAATGGATAATCTCCAGTTTTATGATAAAAAAACACACACGTATTAATTCAATAAATTCACGGTTGTGATTTAAATCTCAATAGATCTCAAAGCAATGAGCATAAGAATAAAGCATTTTAATTCATGCGACCGTGTCAAAATAATAATAATAATAATAAAAACGCATGTCTCACGTAGCCTAACGTTTATTTCCCTGAACCATTAAAATGTCAAAGGTCGTAATAATTCAAAGATAGACCTACCTGATAGTATGCTTGCGCGTGTTTATTCATTCGCTTGTCCACCTGCTGCTGACGTAAATGCAGCATATTGCATGAAACTTTATGGAACCAAATATTTGGTTTCATTTGTAACTGGTCCATTAGGTTCCATTTATAAGCTACACTGTCTCTGAGTTACCCATAGCCATAAGGGTCCATTTGGTTCCTATTAAACTATCTGGGGTCTGGGGAGTGGGGACCCCTTGGAACTCCCTCAAGGACCCCCACTTTGAGAACCACTGGCCTAATCGATCATGGTAATATACCACAACTGTATTATGTTCCCCCTTTTCAACTGTTTTTATTATATTTTGACACTTGCTTTAGCAATGTAAATTGTAAACGTATGTTTTCTCTAGCCAATAAAGCTCCTTTGAATTGAAAATAACAAAAGGAGCATTCCGAGAATGAGCCCCGTTGAGTTAAGCGATGATAGTCACACGTACTTGCATTCCTATCAAGCTGACAAAGTCGACTCGCGATCACCCAGCTCCACTCCGAGGAGTCTCTCAGCTGATAGCGGTAGAGCACGAGTCAGTTTCTGCGTTCACGCAGCGCACTTTCTGCAACGTGTCCGGGGACTTTCCCCTGGGCGGGGAGGGAGAAACAGGGTTCTCAGTGGGTAGCCCAGAGTGCAAGCCTTCCGAATGCCCGGATGTATAAACTTCCAGCTCACGTATTTATGGCTACACGGACGCTGAGTGTTTACACTCACGGGTTAAGTTACACATAGTTTCGTTTAGTGCTTTTAATTATCGAAATAGCATGCTTTGTGAACACAACATTGCGTTATTGTGATCTGCTCTAGGATATATTAGGGTACATTTTACAACAAACGCATACAAGTGCATCATGGGAAATTTAAAGACACAGTAGCCCAGATACCAAAATACTTATCTATTCTACATACATTGTATGTTGTAATGTATATGTCATACAAGATACAACATGATTGTAAATAGTCATAAATTATCCACCTCTTTCCGCAGGAATTTACTAGAGAATTTTTTGCACCACACTTCCGGTTAACAGCAGACATACAAGCTCACGTCGCGTCGCAGATGCAACCGTTGTGAGCTTGTAGATCACACTCGGCTGCGGCGCCGGAAGCTCCGTGCAACTCCTGCGCAATGCACGATGAAGTTGTGGATAACACTCGTAAAGGACTTTTATTTTGTAGACGTTTTCACTCTACGTAGCGTTATAATACATAGCCCATGGATTGTTGGCAAGCCCGTTCGATTTCATTACTGCTCCAAACATGTACAAATGCAAAATATAAGGTGCTCAACTTCTTCCCTCAAATGTAATCTATCGATACCATATGATGTATGGGCACAAACAGGTGAAACAGTGCACACATTGACATTTCTGACATCACTGATACCGCCGCCTGTACTGCACAGTGCGCATGCGTTTCCGCCATCGTAACATCCGCATGCTGAAACAATGCCCAAATTTGGAGATGACTGACATCATATATGTCTGGGTTCTCCAACATCACTTCTGAGACTCCTACATTCAATCCATCATATAGCCTATAGGCCTACTGTGCACAGTCTGCACACCCCCAGGCAAGGTACTAGTTTTTCAATAAATAAGTGTTTTACTCAAGCTTGTCTCGGAATCTCATTGGAAACGGGAAACGAGGGAAAGCAATGAGATTCCGAGACAAACTTATGGACTGACACATTCCAAAGAGGATCCGAATCGATAGATTACACTTGATGTGTTGCTGCCCTCCAACCCTTTCTTTCTTCATTCATTTGTTTGGTTATCTTTCTCTCCCTTATCTTCTCAGTTTGTTTCTTTGGTACAAATGTTTGACCTCTTGACCTCAAGCACCATTGGCCAAGTCATGACTATGATTCACAACCTCACGGCTGGGCCATGAGGATATTGCAAGTGGGCCCCAAATAATGGCGAAACACTAAGATTGTAATGATGATATATCATTAATAATAGAAAATAATTAAAAACATATATTATTTTTTTCTTCAATACCTTAAAAAATGTTCATTGTGATACAGATAACGCATTTGATTATTAATAATGATAAAATAAATATGCTCTGTTAAGTGGGCAGATGGGTGGCCCATGACCGCTTTCGAGATTTTCAAGTGGGTCATGATCCAGAAAAGGTTGGAACAGCTACTATAACTATAGAATATTCACTGGCTGCTGATCATCTTCAGACAACTGCATGCAAAGCATCACCGCCCCTCTCTCTCTTCTCTGTCTCTGCCTCTCTCTCTCTCTCCTCTGTCTCTCTGTCTCTTCCCCTCTGGGATTGTTTTAGTCCTCTTCACTCAGCTGACTTGATCTCTTGTTCATCCTTCTCTATTTAGTGTTCATGAGGATGGAAGTTGTTCTTTCTCTCTTAATAAATCTTGTTGTAAGCCTTATTGTGTAACGGTTTTTAACTCCCCCTCTCTGTCCTTGCTCCTCTGTCTCTCTCTTACTTCTCTTACTTCCACCCTATGCTTTATCTCTCCTATTCAACCTACTCACTTTTCCTCTTCTACTTTTCCCACTGTTCTTCGTTATTCCCACACCAGCATTTGTTTGTCTCCTTGCATTCTCTGTCGTCCTCATTTGATCATTTATCAGTTATACGTGTATTCAGTAATAAACGATGGACAGGACCCTGTTAATGCTTGATCTTTTATTTTGCACAACACGTTTCGCTGT